>NW_006296797.1:361895-396928 GCF_000327345.1 Myotis davidii | reverse complement strand
CTCCCCCCTACCCCCCCCCCCCCACGCCTCATCAGCCTCAAAAAGATGGGTCACATATTTCTACTATTTGCAGTGGTGTAATGTGTCCTTTGGGGAATGTTACACACAGATCGCAGTGTGATTTACTTACAGACAATAGATGCGAATCAGAGTCTATTCATTTCATTTGCTTCCACCATCAAGGAAGAAAAAAATTAATTGTGTGGTTAGTGGTAGGGGGTCCTTTTAGGGGCCCGATGGGAACATTTTTAAAAAATATATTTTTCTTTTTTTAGAGAGAGGAAGGATGAGGGATATTGAGCCTATAATCTGGGCATGTGCCCTGATGGGAATTGAACGGGGGACCTCTTGGTTAATGGGTTGATGCTCAACCAATGAGCCTCACTGGCTGGGTCCAATGGGGAATTTGACCAAAGCCCTTTCAGAACAATGCACATACCTGTTTTTCTTCATGATATGCTCAAAGGGTCTCAAAAAATCTTTCTGGAAACGGAAGTTGGCTAATTCTCCCTTCTCAAGAAACTTCATGGAAAGTTGCCTTAATGAGTCAACAGCAAAGATAGCCACATCTTCATTAGGGTTACAGCCAACCTGAGCAGAACAGGATGTAGAAAAAGGCACAGTGAAACAACTGTGGATGTGGGGTTCTGAACCTCAAAAATGGACATCCTGCCTTTAAAATAAATGCTCTGGGAAAACACACCAAAGGAGAAAAAAAATGGTTATTTTAAGGCTATGACCTGTATAATTTTATTTAAGTTTAATGATGAAAGTAATGCACATTTAGTTAGAAGTTCTTTCAAATGTGCTAATTTGTTAAAAATTGTGGCAAAATACACATAACACAAAATATATCATCTTAACCATTTTTAAGTGCACAGTTTAGTAAAGACATTCACATTGCTGTACTACCAGAATTCTCTTCAACTTGCAAAATTGAAATTATATCCATTAAATAATTCTCTCCATGTGCTATTTAACTTTATACAAATACGCATGACAGGTCAAAAGACTTGGAAGTCTCTGTAAAGCCTCTTCATACTGCCCATGTTTGCCGCCTAAAGCAAGATCATACATGTGTATCATCAGTCTCAAAAAATTCAGTAGAAATAGTGAGGCTTTTCAATTCCCTTAACATTAGACTTGTCTGTGGCTTACCTACTTTTAGGGACTGAAGTTATGGGTGTATTTTGGTTGGTACTTCTTAGACTTCTCCCTCAAGAAGAAACCCTAACAGCAGAGCAAGGGAATATTTCTCACAAGAATCCCTGACAAAGGATCTAAACCACATGCAGGAGCCTGCTCCAGGCGAGAAACTTCACTGACACGTGGCTGACTGGAAATGTTTGAATTTTAACAAAAGTCATCATTTAGAAAAAAAAAACCAAAAAACGATCAATAGGAAAATGACTACATGATATGTTCAGATGGAATAATGTTTGGCAATTAACAAGAAAGAATGAATCCAGCCTCATAAAAAGAAGGAAATTCTGTCAAAGGCTACAACATGGATGAACCCTGAGGACATTATACCAAGTGAAATAAGTGAGACACAAAAGAACAAATACTGCACGATTCCATTTATATGAGTACCCAAGGTCATCAAATTCACAGACAGAAAGTAAAAAGTGGTTTCCAAGGACTGGGGAGAGGAAGGGATGGGGGTCGTTACTTAATGGGTACAGAGTTTCAATTCTGCAAGATGGAAAGAATGCTGGAGATCACCACAAGGAATGTACTTAACACTTCTGAACTCTACATTTATAAATGGTTAAAATGGAAAATTCTGTTATGTATGTTTTACTACAATTAAAAAAGAATAAACTCATATATTCTAGCATAATTAAGAAGCAAATTACAAAATATGTGTAATACTATTTATGTTTTTTAAAAAAGTAAAACAAACCAAGACAATATTATCTATATTTCTATGAGTACCTACATATGCATGTGTATAGAAAAATGTCTGGAAAGATATATACCAAACTGATCAGAACAACTAGTTTTGGGGGGTGTCCTGTTGGGGGTGGTGATGGTCAAAGCTGTTTTTAGATACAATTTTTTTTAAGATGTTCATGTAATGTTTATATAACTAGAGACTAATAAAAATATATCCCCATCCTAAAAATCCAGGAGAATTCAGGAATTCCTGTTTCAGAAATACACAGCAGGCTTACTGTGCAGCTTCGCATACCCTAAGACACACATGTGCCCTAGTTTAGAAGAAAAGAAACATGTGATTGTTCCAATGGCTCTGCTAGAATCCCCAGAGCTAAGTTACAGCTGTACTTAGCCATCCATTTCTTTAAGCCTCGAGATTCTCATGTGCTCCAGTTCCCAAGGGAAGCAGACATCTTTCTGAGGTGGTGGAAAGAATAAAAAGCCCCAGGGCGAGCAACTGAATTTTCCAAACTTTGTGCTTAACGGCACCGATTAGATGGAATGAAGTTGACAACCATGAAATGTCTAAGCACTATCTGCCAGCCCACGTCCCACGCTCGCCCAGAAGTGACCCAGTGATAACTGAGAACTGGCATGAAGTCTTGACAACAGAATTGCAGGTCGGAAAGGGACTTGTAAAATCAATGCTCCCCACCAAAAGCAGTTGAACCGAACATGAAACCTAGACTTCCAGCAAGTTCATATCAATCATGTCAACTGGTCCACTAAAAGTTTATTTACCCGAACAGTGGGAAAGATGGTTGCTAAATGAGTTGACTTTAGATGAATGAGTGTCACTATTCACTCAGCGAACAGTTGCTCTGGGTCATCTTCAGACTCTTGTGGCTGTTTCCTCACTGAGGGTTCAGATGAAAGGTCACATCCACAGAGGACTGACATACTGTGTCACCTGACCCTTTACCATCGATTATTTTATCATAAAATGTGGGTGAACTCCCTGAGGGCAGGGACCTCATCTGTCCATTGCCTGGTATAAGGCACTCAGGTAGTTTGTTAAACAGATGTTGTGAGGTACCCTACTTGGAGCTAATAAGGACACAAAGTAAACAAAAACTTTGATTAGTTGATGTACCAAGTTAGAAGCCAGGCTACATCTGACAATGCCTTATTTCTGTAGGGCCCTGGAGCAGGCTAGCAGCTGCCTGTGAGAACCAACAGTGTCCAACTCTTCCTTAGTCGACACAATTAGCGGCATCCTATTCCTAGCCTCAAACTGGTCCCTGGGGGTGGGGAGGAGCACCACAGAAATTCGCAGATGCTACAAATTCTTTACTGGCACTCTACTGCTTCTTCCAGATTCAATGGCAGACAACTTCTTTTTACGATTTTTCTTCTATTCAGTGTAGAGAGTGACTCTCTTTTGGGTAAATTGTTTTTTTTACTATTTTTAAGCGTCTGTATTATAACTCTGTATTATTATATCTCCAGGCCTGTGAAGTGTGTTTTGGTAGGGAACAGTGTTATTAAGCTGTTACTTTTCCCTTATGAAGCAAATAGCATCACAAATACATACATACACATATAATACATACATATTCTTCTGATTTCTTTTTCTTTGGTCAATATAGGTGTGCATGTGTCTACCTGTATATAATGAAACCTCTGGTGGAGAGAAAGTTTAGTCTGGCTTTCTCTCACTAGTTGTCAGTTTCAGAGCACAGAAGGTTCTTGCTTAGTTCTAATTAAAAAAAAAAGTGTTAGTTTACTCGACAAAGGTTTCAGAAAAGGGGTGGCAATAGAAGTTAGGATAGAATGGAAGTGACATTTAATAGAGAAACTATATGGAACATAAGCTTTTCAGAAAGCACTTTAGGATTTCATAATGCTTTCAAATACCAATATGTTTGTTGAGTGACTATAATGCTCTTTGTGATGTTAGCCTATGTCCTGGATGTGGGATATAGAAGTTTTTGCACAGCCTGAATTCATAATTCATTCTCTATGAGTTCTATCGATATGTAAGTATGCTATTGGTCCTACTGAGCTGTCTTCGACTCCACAAGGAAAATGAATGATAGGCACCTAAACTCTCATCACTTCACTTCTTTTTAAAATTTAATTGCCTGCTTGTTTTTGACATCGATGGAATAATTTTGAAATTTGAAGAGTTACCTTGTTGAAGTGATCGCCAATCACATGCCATATTCGGGACCACTGCAGTCGGATCCGATTCATGTTGTAGTACGATATCTCCACAATCTTCTGTAAGCTGAACATGCGGGGATGATGTGGGGAAGCCAACTCGTCCATGGACACGGCACACAGCCAACGGACAAAATCAACTACAGGCCAAACGCAACAACACATGCAAGGCCTCGTTAGTAATGGTCAGTCACAATATGAGGCGTCTGTAGTTGTCACAGAAGAGTCACATACATACCTATTGCATTTCCATCCAGTCTAGTAGATCCAGTAAAAATTCTGGGAAGGTAATTCCAGACATAATAAAATAAAAATTAGATTTGGAAGCCTAAGTTTCAATCTCAAACAATCTTAGGAAAGGGAGAAAGGAAACATTTCAGGTCTGGTATCTCCACTTTAAAATAAATGCTGAAGCATCAGAGGTACAGAACTGGTCAATGAATTGCCTTGAGAACAGAAATGCCTACATTGACAGAGAAAGTGACACATCAAAAGGAGGGGGTTCCCTGACCGGTTTGGCTCAGTGGATAGAGCGTCGGCCTGGGGACTGAAGGGTCCCAGGATCGAGTCTGGTCAAGGGCATGTACCTTGGTTGCGGGCACATCCCCAGTGGGGAGTGTGCAGGAAGCAGCTGAATCCATGTTTCTCTCTCATCGATGTTTCTAACTTTCTATCCCTCTCCTTCTTCCTCTCTGTAAAAATCAATAAAATATATTTAAAAAAAAAAGATGGTTTGGCTCAGTGGATAGAGCGTCGGCCTGCGGACTGAAAGGTCCCAAGTTCGTTTCCGGTCAAGGGCATGTACTTTGGTTGAGGGCACATCCCCAGTAGGGGGTGTGCAAGAGGCAGCTGATCGATGTTTCTCTCTCATCGATATTTCTAAATCTCTATTCCTCTCTGTAAAAAGTCAATAAAATATATTTTAAAAAAAGAGGAGGGAGGAAGAGTTAAAACTTGTTAGCATGTGATGTCACCACAGTGGGAGTGGTTTAGTGAGGACTTCCAAAACGCTGCTCTTCCATAACAGCAAAAAAACTGGCAAAAAATTACCAAAATCAACATTTTCAGAACTGAACTTTGGAATTACCAAAGGCTTATAAAAATGTTTATTCAAGAAAAATGGCTTAATTTTAGTATGAATTGTGAACATTATGGCATTTTTAACTTGCCACAATTTGGTCACAAAGTTAAAGTTGCAATTTTTTTAAAAAGGTCATGATGCAATTCAAGGTCAAAATCGAAATGAATGTGAAGGCTATTAGCAGTTATGGATCACGCAACACTTTGAACAGTTCTTAGTTTGAGTGATCTGGAACTGACAACATTGACAACAGTCAAACATACTAGGAGTCATTCACCTAGTAAGTACAAAGGGCAGCGATTTTCAACTGCTGTTCCCTAAGAATTTTTTAAAATATATTTTTATTGATTTCAAAGAGGAGGGGAGAGGAAGAGAGAAATAGAAGCATCAATGATGACAGGAAATCATTGATTGGCTGCCTTCTGCACTCCCCACACGGGGGGACTGAGCCCGCAACCCAGGCATGTGCCCTTGACCGGAATCGAACCTGGGACCCTTCAGTCCGCAGGCCAACGCTTTATGCACTGAGCCAAACCGGCCAGAGTCCTAAAAATTTTTACAATATGAACTACCTGACTATTTAGTCAGGGGCACTGAGCTCTTTTTCCCTTAGATTGTCAAATAAAAATGACAACAGCCAACACAACAAAAACCATCTGGTGTAAATGAATAAAAATATTTTACCTATTTTTTTTTGTCAGATCAGCAACAAATAGATTTTTTTGGTGTGCCACAGAACTTTAGTAATTGGTTTATATGTGCCATAAGATGAACAAGGTTGAAAATTGCTGACACAGGACGCCAAGCCCCTGGGTGGTCCAGCTTCACTGGAGAGAAAAGTCATTACCTGTCTACAGCTACAACCACACTCTGGGAGCTGGTCTCCCCAACCGATTCCTGGAAACTGGCCATCTGTCTTTTATCCACTCCACCACTCACCAAATTACCTGAAACACAATGCACAAAACCAACAGTGTTTCCAAACAGGCAAGTATGCAGCACACAGTATCAACATGCAGACAAAAGACACAAATGAGAATGGTTTGCAGGCAAAAAAAATCCTCAACTGCTGATGGAATAAAATTAAACTTGGGTTTTGGGGTTTGGCTTTTAAAATGAATTCTTATACTTTCCCTTGTTTGTATTAATCATCTCTCTTTCTTCATAGTGTTTTACATTTTTATAGTATTAAATACCTATTATTAAGGAAAACAAATTTGAATTAATGGACACTAACCCAGAGCTTCTAGAATATGTAATGGCTTACACCTGCTGAATGTTCAGTATAATGTTCCAGGATTTCACCCCAATCACCCTCACATGCACCCTAAGAAGTAGGTACTATTACAACACCCCATTTTCATAGAGTCCATGCTTCTAACTGCTACATTGTGCTACTCTAACCACTGTTTGTGGGACCCAGGAGCCTGCTCTCTGCAATCAGATGGCCTGGGTTTGAACTTACCTCTGCCACTGGTTTGCAGGGTGGCTTTGTACCTCACTTTATCCTCTGTACCTCAACGTTCCTCATTTACAAACTGGGATAATAGTCCCAATCTCACTGAGAACTTAGAGTGTGGCCTGCATACCTGTTTGCCCTACTTACTATTATTATTGTGTTATATTAGTGACAGGAGCCTCTCAATCCAACATATAGGCAGACATAATTCTATTTTCATAATACCATTTTAAAAAGCCCCCCAAATGAACATGGAAGAGAGGTTGACTCCACCTTTTAAAATCTAGAGATGCACATACCCACTCCTCTAATAGGAGGTACCAAAGCTGTAGCCTTTCTAAAGAAAGCGGCTTTTCCTCCCAGTATAGTTTTATGTACTAGTGTATAGAGAAAAGAATGCACCCTGCTGATTTTGATAAAATTGGCATTTCTTGATAGTTTCATGACAACTAAGACTGCTGAAGCAGCACTTGCATTAGTAAACATACTGTCAGCTGGCATAGAAGGAAGAGACGGTTTAGGAGACAGTCCTGGTGAGACAAAAGTGTTTCATTCTGGTTAACCTGTGAGTCCGTGATGGCCAGCTGTGGGGCCTGGAGTCTTACCGAGACCGAGGCCCATGAACTCTTCTCCCACCAATGTGTGGCCCTTCAGGCTCCCCTCTCTTTCACGCCCAGACCCAGACAGGTAGCGGGTCTTCACACCGGTTCCTATGAGCTGAGCGAGCTCTAGTTGGCTGATACACTTCAAGATCTAATGAAAAGAAGGCATGAAGAAATGAGGTCCCATTTTATAGCCTAAATTAGTGTGATATTAAATTAGTCATTAAAGAGTTCTTTGAAACACACAGCTTTTCAGTGAGAATAAAATCTGAGAGTGTTGCGGGGAGGGAGGGTTTCCCTAATCCCAGAATGTAGGTCTGGACAACAGATTTCACTTAAAAAACAACAACAAACTATTAAAAAGAGAAAGAGAAAATGAGCAAAATAAAAGCTGGTACAACGGAAGTTATGCCATATAAATGTTTATGCAAATTTAGTAAGTTTTCAAGACAGAAAAAAAGGTATTTGACTAGAGAAGGAGATTCCATCCATCATGCCACTCAATAAGTGCACCATCTATTCTGACTTAGCCACCCCACCTCCTTTCTACTCTACACAATTCACTAGCCTCCCTGCTGTTCCTTTAACTTGACATATCTAGTCCTACCCCAGGGCCTTTGCACTTGCTGTTTCTTATGCCTGGAACATGTTCATTATACTCTTCCCCTTGGCTCACTCCTTAGATTCTCAGCTTAGGCATGTGTCCTTAGAGACACCTCCTTTGACCACCCCAAGATCACACACCCTCCCTTGGTCACATATTTTCTAACATTATACCATATAATTATTTGTTTGTTCTCTGTCTTAAGTGCCAACAGGGCATTAACTCCGTCTTGTTCACTGCTGAATTCCCAGCACTTAAAAATAGCTGGCAACTATTACTTGGTTAACTGAATGAATGAACATGTGCCCTAGAGTGGACGTGCAGTGGGAGAAAAGAGTATCTTCCAGCCCTGTGGGTGGTTCTGGTGCTTGAGATTGCATACCTACACCCAAGCCTCTCTCACCTTGAGCTTACCTAAAGAAACAAATGAGTTTCAGCTTCTCCTGGAGGGAAAGCTAGCCTCATGAAACTCACTGAAGGGTGGTGCACACATCTCTAGATAAAGCCCTCCTAAGGAATTTTCATGGGAACTTGTGAATAAAACTGAGTTTTGCCTTTCATACTGATCTTACAATCCGATCCCAGAGGACAGGGCTCCACTGTGCCACTGAGCACTGCTGAGTAACTTTACTTATAAACTGTCTTCCCCTTGACTGAGAAAGGTACTTAATTTTACCAAAGAAAGCCATTCCCTGGTTGGTCCACAAAGCATACTATTAAATTATTACAAGTAAACTATTAATGCCCCCACTCCCCCTTCCAGAAGCTGGGGATAGCTAGAATCTCAAGTATGTGAATACTCGTGGCCAAAAATTTTTTGGCTCTAACCTGATTTCTCAAGGTTTCTGACAATCAAATAGGTGGTTAATTCATTTTTAATATTTCCAGGTGCTGCAAATGCTTGGCAACCAGTAGAAACCCCACATGGATCATACCTCCCAGGTTAAAAAAATAATTGTAGGAGAGAAAGCAACTATTCATGAATTCACTAGGTATTAAGACACCTCAGAAGACAGGAAATTATTTTTTAATTAATTTTTTCTTTAAAGAAAGAGGAAGGGAGGGAGGGAGAGAAAGAGAAAGAGAGAAACATTAATTTGCTGTTCCACCTATCCATGCATTCATTAGTTACTTCTTGCATGTGTGCTGTCTGGGGATAGAGGATTGAACCCACAACCCTGGCACATCGGGATAATGCTCTAACCAACTGAGCTACCCGGCCCGGGCAGGAAATTATTTCTTTAAAAAAGTACCCAACTTATAAAAAGCAAAACACCCATTCTCCATCTTTGCTAACATGAAATACTCCAGAGTTGTATAGAGAAAGGAAAGGACGGATGAAAAGGGACAAAGGTCTGTGCCATGATGATCATGATAATAACTAACAATACAGTTCTAAGCCCTTTTGTGCATATTAACTACTTTCATCCTTACAACAACACTGTGAAGGTTGTAGAGAGGAAGAAGGTGAGGCTTCAAGATGAAGTAACCACCATGCCCTACAGGCAGGCAGAGGTGGAAGTCCCGATCAGACCCCTGCAGTTTGACTCCAGGCAGTTTCCCGTAACTACTCAATCCCTGGGTGGGGGAGGAGGCTAACAGCAACCCCCACCACAGCCCCCACCACTCAATATTCTCGTCTCTCTTCTTAATACTTTTCTCTCAGGACAAAAAGTAACATGTGTACATGGTAGAGAAATATGAAAATAGCATTTAAGGGGAAAAAAATAAATCACCTTTATAATTCTATCAGATAGACTATTAACATTTTCAATTTTATATATATATATATTTATTGGTTCCAGAGAGGAAGAGACAGAAACATTAATGATGACAATTGGCACAGAAGGAAGAGAAATCCAGGTTGCCTGATGTCAAACATTCATTGGCTGCCTCCTGCTTGCCTGGGGATCGAGCCTGCAACCCAGGTATGTGCCCTGATCAGGAATCGAACTGTGATCTCCTGGTTCACAGATAAATGCTCAGCCACTGAGCAACATTGGCTGGGGGGGGTGGGGGGTGGGGATGTTAACATTTTTTTGGTTAACCCTCACCCGAGGATATTTTTTCCACTGATTTTTAGAGAGAGTGGAAGGGAGGGGGAGAGACAGAGAGGAGAAACATCGATGTGAGAGTGACACATTGATTGGTTGCTCCCACATGTACCCCGACCTGTGCTGGGGATCGAGGCTGTATCCAAGGTGTGTGCCCTTGACCAGAATTGAACCTGTGACCCTAGTCCGAGGGCCAACACTCTTCCACTGAGCAAAACCGGCTAGGGCAGGATGTTAACATTTTTATTCTTTTTTTTTTTTTTAATATATTTTATTGAGTTTTTACAGAGAGGAAGGGAGAGAGATAGAGAGTTAGAAACATCGATAAGACAGAAACATTGACCAGCTGCCTCCTGCACACCTCCTACTGGGGATGTGCCCGCAACCCAGGTACATGCCCTTGACCGGAATCGAACCCGGGACCTTTCAGTCTGCAGGCCGACGCTCTATCCACTGAGCCAAACCGGTTTCAGCGACATTTTTATTCTTTTAAGCCTCATTCTCTCTGTATGTTTGGCACAAGGGATGAAGTCTCACAGTGTTTTATTATGACTTTCTGATATCCTCAGTATTAGTTTCTAGTAACATCTTTCTCTTTCTCTCTAAAGTCTCTTTAATCCAAAGATCCCCCACTTCATCTACTATTTTTCTTGCAAGTTATTTGTTGAAGAACCTGGTCGTTTGCACTGAGGGTCTATCATACCCTAATCTGCAAACTGCATTCTCATTATCATTTACTGTGCTTCTCTGTCTCCTGCATTTCCTGTGACTGCAGTAGAGGCTCGAATTGATTTAGGTTTGAGTTTTGGGCAAATGTGACTGGTTGTGCATGATGTCTGGTTGTCTCTCCTTTCCGCAACATCATTTTAAATGGCTATGCAACAAAGAACTGGTGTACCACACTTTTTTAAAAAGAGCAATTTCTCATTGTTGGAACCTCTAGGCTGTTTTTATTCCAATCTTTTCCTTAGAACTAAAATTTCGATGACCTTACAAGCACATTTGTACACATAATTATGTGAGAATGTTGGAATATTGTTTAGTTAAATGAAAATGTGAACCCACTAGCAATTTCCCTAATGGCTCATTGTAAATGTTGACCGTTTTTTAAAGAGATAACTGGGAGATACATCAGGCTCCTAGCTTTGTCCTGATGGTGAGACCTCCCAGGAGGTGTGTAAGGACTTGGGGAAAGTGGCATTGATGTGGAGCAAAGTTGTCACAATAGAAGTGCACTATGTGAGGACACTGGCCACGGGGTGTAAGATCACCTCATGAGGTGGTGCATCTGAACAAAATCATTTCCCTCAGCACAGCCCTGGAGACTGACCTTTAGATATATGAGGTATTTGTGGATAAGAGAAAACCCAGAGTTAAAGTTAGGCTCGACTTCAAGAAAACTGAAAGTGACCAAAGAGAAAGTGACACTGAATAAAAGGAATGCGGTAGTCACCTTTAACTAAAAAAAGGCAATTACCAGGCTTTCAGAGAGACACACACCTCGTGCCAGGAATTCCCAAGGTAGTTGCCGTCAGTGTGAGCCACTGTGATAAGCGTCTTTATGGTGTCAATGTTCTTCTGCTTCATTTCTGTGATGCTGGAGCTGGCTGTCAGCAGGGAGAAGCGAGCAAGAGCCTGAACATAGGCATCTCGTTCCAGCTGTAATGGAAGCCCAGGAGAGAACATTGAGATCCCACCCTGAGCACGACCGTCTGCACATCGATGGGGCTGGTGCACTGGGCTTCTCTGATACCTTCTGCACACACGACAGGCTTCAGGCACATTAACATGCCCGTTATTCCATGCTGGTGTCTTCCTACTATCAGAACATCCCACTGAGGCTCCCACACACCACATGCTTGAGAACTAGCCCTCTCCCTTTCAAATGACCTCACACTTATGTTCCTGTTCCCTTTCCTTTGGAGGAAGAAGAGGAGGAATCTGCTGAATGCTAACATTATCCTTTAAATTCTAGGATCTGTAACAATCCTGTAAGATAGGTCTATTTTTTCAGGTTTACAAATGAGGAAATACAAGGTGTCTTAGAGAGAAGTTAGCTGGGCCAATGTCACATGGCTAGAGAAATAGCAGAGCGGGGGAGTGAAACCCAGACTGCCTGATGTCAAAGCCTATGGTCTTGGTACAAAAGAAAAGTTTAACTGTAAAATAAATGAGAACAGAAGATTGAGTTTTTAAAAATAAATGGATGCAAATTCTTACTTAGAAAATGAATGGGATTGACAATGTCCTCATTTCATAACAGTTTGAAAATTAATTTTTTTTAAAAAAATATATATTTTATTGAATTTTTACAGAGAGAGAAAGGGAGAGGGAGAGTTAGAAACATCGATCAGCTGCCTCCTGCACACCCCCTACTGGAGATGTGCCCACAACCAAGGTACATGCCCTTGACCAGAATCGAACCTGGGACCCTTCAGTCCGCAGACCAACACTCTATCCACTGAGCCAAACCGGTTAGGGCTGAAAATTAAATTTTATTTGCTAGAATCTTCCAAGATTCAAAAAGTTTACAGACATATTCATTTCCTACTGAACTATTTGCTCCCCCCAGAGAAGCCCGGGAAATGAGGGAATTATAATAAAAGCTGATTTTTAAGCACCAGGGAAGGCAAGTTAGGCAGACCAAATCCAATCAAGTAGCCTGAACTTTCAAAGAAAGTTTTTCAACCGTAAAACCTTTCAGAGAGTTTTAACCCAAACCTCCATTTCCCCTCCTAATGAAGCAGTTGTTAGCACAAATCTGTGGGCTGCTTCTCAGTGGGCACAAGTAAGGAGTGTGCTGAGATTTTGTTTGGCTAATTGGAAATGCCTGATAGTTTCTAGGTTTTGCCAAATCTAAAAGAACACAGCCTACCAGCATCTCTGGAGCTTTGCTAACTTACACCCACCTGCATTCCAAAGATGCAGGCGATCCGGATTGCACAGCGGATGCCCTCCAAACACAGGGAGGCCACTTCAGTGTCATCACAGTTCTGCAGTCCAATGCTGTAGGCTGCCAACAGCGGCGTCCACACCAGCTACCAAGGAAGGAAGGTTTCAATAATGTCTAGAATTTCAGTGGGAAGAGCACTTACAGGCCATACTGTTAGTTATGAGTACAGGCAGGATGCCAAATTCACTGCTATTTTTATTTCAATCTATTCCAGTTACAATATAAAACAGTTCCTCCTAAATGTGGTCAAAGCTGTCACTACAGAGATGCCATATACTACATGTACAGGTCAAAAGAAAGGATGGTAACTATGTGGCTAGTGTGTCACCACTACGCCTACCTGTGCTCACGGAAGACATCACTGATCAATCAGATCCCACAGTGCAACAGGCAGCATTACCAATCAGAGGTTAGCGTGCAAAATAAAACCTATAGGCAACTTATCTCCTATAACTTAGTTAATTAAAAAGAGTCGTAATTCAATTATTTAGACTTTACTTGTCCTCTAATTTTCTTGTGAACTCCCTGAAAAGAAAAGCTCACAAAAATCTAGAATTGATAAACTATGTAGCATTAGATCGTGTTTCTTTTTTATTTTTTAAAAAATATATTTTATTGATTTTTTACAGAGAGGAAGGGAGAGGGATAGAGAGTTAGAAACATCGATGGGAGAGAAACATCGATCAGCTGCCTCCTGCACACCTCCCACTGGGGATGTGCCTGCAACCAAGGTACATGCCCTTGACCGGAATCGAATATGCTGACGCTCTATCCACTGAGCCAAACGGGTTAGGGCGTGTTTCTTTTTTAGACATTTTAAAAATAGAGAGGCCTCAGGGTATGGTGTTTTACTTCCACCTACTCTCATCTGATAAACTAACCCTGAGGCCACTGAGATGAGCTATTACAATAAAATGATCTCTTTTGCCTGAATAATTATTAATTCATTAAATTCCACCAGCAACCCTGTATTTGTCCCCATTTTATAGATGATGAACAGAGAGAGGCTGAGTAACTGACCAAGGTCACAGAGCTACAAAGTGGCAAAGGCTTGGGGTAGAGGGAAGTGGAGTAGAGTACAGTGGGGATACATGATGATGGATGGAAACTTGATTGGGGTGGTGAACACTCAATACAGCGTACACATGATGTGTTGTAGAATTGTGCACCTGAAACCTGTCTTTATTTTGTTAATCAGTGTCACCTCAATAAATTCAATTAAAAAACAACAACAAAAACTAAAGTGGCAAAGACAGGGCTCCAACCCAGACATTCTGACTGCAGAATCTATTCTTTTGGCTGATGCTGGTACATCCCCAGCATCATCAAAGGGCTTCTAGAAAGGATTCACCTCAGTTACTATGTAAAAAGCAATTCCCAGACTTGGCCTTTCCTCTCCTCAATCTCTTCATCATTATGCACTTGCTGGTTAGCTTCCTGCGGGTTAACTCCAGAAATGGGGTTCGCCACGTCCTAACTTCTCAGGATACTCACTTTGAACATTGGCCGGACGTGGTCCAAGTGAGTGGCACTCGTAAATGGGGCTTTGGCGTGGCTCACAGCCTCCATCAGAGCTTTGGCTGTTTTAGCCATTTGTTCCATCTCCAAATTGTACAGCAGCCGTCGCTGCTTTTCACTAGCTACACCTACAGAGAAATAAGAGAATATGAGCTAAGACTCACTGAGTGCTTGCTAAGTGCCAGGCACTGCTTCAAAAGATTTATAATGACTAATTCACAAATCCTCCCAACCACCCCATGAGTCTGTTAGAAATATTGTCATCATACAATGAGGCACAGAGTGTTAAGTAACTTACTCAGGGTCACACAGCTAATAAGTAGTACAGCTGGGACTTGAGTGGCTCTGGAGCCTGCACTATAAACCACTACACTCTGCTGCCTCACAAACAAAGACATGGGTAGCTTCAAAACGGCCTTAACTAACAGAATTTTAATCAAGGTTGGCAAAATCACCACTGGTATCAAAGCAAAGTTTTAAGGAACATTTTTGGGGAGCAATTCAGATTATTTATTTTAAATTCTCTCTTGAATCTAATCACAAGGCTAGCAAGAAGATGATGATATGAGAGAACCAACATTAATCCTAATAATTAACCACATTTCTTATTCAGTTATCTATATATGCAAATTAACATTATCATCCATAAAATTAGCTTACTCATGCATTCTGATACATTTGAAAACTGTAGTGAATATAAAGTTCGCCATTAGACCTTACTCTGCTTAGTAGATTTGGTTGCGATCGTGTGCTCTTTTGTTTCTTTCATTGCAATTTTCTTGCCTTCTATCTCTTCATAGATGCTTGAGAGATATTCTTCTGGTAGATCTTTACTGTCATTGATGCCCCGATTCATTTTAATATACTGTTCTTTTGTCATTTTATTTTTTACCTAAAATTTAAAAAAATTTCAAAAACCATTTAGAAAATATCCAATGTCCCAAATAAAGCTACTTGTTTAGCTACCATAATATAGAAATCATTAACATATTGTACCTGAGGGCTGTGCAAGTCTGTAGTTAGCATAATAATCGAATATGCTAGGACGTACGCAGTGTCAGCACTAGCAAAAAGTGTTTGCCTGGAAGAAAAGATTCCAGATGTCAGAACACGCATAGAGATGAGGCTGGGACGGTCCAGTGCTGATGGGGACATGCTTCACTGAAAGCAGGCTGACTGCTCCATGTAACGCCAGATGAGTAAAGAGTTTCATGCTTTCATCATCACTGATTGATAATTAACGACCCAGAGTGTAGAGAAAGGTAGTTAAGAATATTTGTCAGCTTTGGATTTCTTTGTTTCAAGTCAGTTTTTTAAGAAGATCCCCAAGTATCCTCCAGAGAGTAGGTTGAGGCAAGCGAGGCACCCTCACTCCTGGGTGTCAACCCTGCAGTACTAGACCCTGAGAGTGAGGCCTCTTCTAGGGAGCACCCTTAGTGCCTCACTTGCCTCATGCTGGTCCTTTTACTGTCAGCATGCACTTCGTGCTGGGCACTGGGTAGAAAGCTGACTAAAACTGCTGTCCAGTTATTAACAATTTATAGTTTACATTACCCGCTGTAATATTTAACAGTAGAAATATTTGTGTGTTCTAAACGTTATGCCAGTGATGTCTGACTGTTTTTGTCTTATGCAAGGAAAAAAGGACAAAAACTGGTAGATGCAGTTTCATAATAGGTGAGGCTAAAGCTAGAAAAAACTGGTCTGCCCAACTGCTCCCAACAGGAAAAGGAGAAATTCTGAAGAACACACAAAAGGTCTGCATTCTAATGTGGAATTTAATTGGGCCACATATTTACTGATTAAGAGAAACAGACCAAGGTCTCCAGGTCCACACAGGAAATACAGGCATACCTCAGATATATAATAGGTTTGGTTCCAGACCACCACAATCAAGTGAACATTGCAATAAAGCAGGGGTCCTCAAACTATGGCCCACGGGCCACTTGCAAATACAAATATTGTATTTGTTCCCGTTTTTTTTTTTTTACTTAAAAATAAGATATGTGCAGTGTGCATAGGAATTTGTTCATAGTTTTTTTTTAAACTATAGTCCGGCCCTCCAACGGTCTGAAGGACAGTGAACTGGCCCCGTTTAAAAAGTTTGAGGACCCCTGCAATAAAGCAAGTCACATGGTTTCCAAGTGCATATGGAAGTTATATTTACACTATAGTAATTTATTAAGTGGCAATAGCATTGTCAAAAAAATGTATATACCTTTTTTTTTTTTTTAAAAATTTTTTATTGTTTCTTCACAGAGAGGAAGGGAGATAGAAAGTTAGAAACATCGATGAGAGAGAGACATCGATCAGCTGCCTCCTGCACATCCCCCACTGGGGATGTGCCCGCAACCCAGGTACATGCCCTTGACCAGAATCGAACCTGGGACCTTTCAGTCTGCAGGCCGACGCTCTATCCACTGAGCCAAACCGGTTTCGGCAAAAAAATGTATATACCTTAATTAAAATTACTTCATTGCTAAAAATACTAGCCATCGTCTAAGTCTGGGGTGGCTGTGGCAATTTCTTAGCTAACTGTTTGGTGCAAGAGGCCTAGATTACAGCCTATCTCAACTTGTGACATGCCTTCCTCACTAAGTTCAATCATTTCTAGCTTTTGGTTTAATGTGACACAGAGACACAAGTGAGCAAATACTTTTGGGGTGCCTATATATTGAAGTAAATAACATCTAATTATGTCTTCACAGCAAGTTCTAGCATCCATTTAGTTAGAATGACCAGACGCTTCCTTTGCTGACCATGCCATCTCCAGGGGACAGCTTGCTGTACACTTGCAGGACTGGAACCAATTAATATGAAAACCAAGCTGATTAAAGAGACAAAACTGTTATCAACATGTTTCTACGGAACAATTCCACATCATTTTCACAGTATATCCAGGCATTTTTACCCTAGTAACTTCATGTTCAGTGGCACAAGCGTGAGCTTTGATTGAGGCAAACCCACATCGAACCCTGGCTCTGATTACTTTTGGACAGGTTGCTCAATGTGCCAGAGTCTGTTTCCTCATCTGTAACATGGGGATACCACTCCCAGACTTACCATGAATTAAATGTAATGCATGTAAAACTCATGGCCTGGCTGACACATAGCAGGTGTTTAATAAAGGTCAGTTCTCTTTTCAATTTCACTTTCTACAAAAAACATGAACTACCTATGAAAAAAGGCCCTAATATGGAATCATGCACTTAGATGGGTTTTATTAGTTACAGAGCCATTTTTTGTAACCTGCTCATCGGTATGTAATCAAAGAAAAACTAAAATCCTGAGATCTATCCCATATATTAAATCAGGGAGTTATTTTTGATTAGGGCAGAGGTGACCAAGTGCTTCCTCTCAACCCAAAATACTCTCTTATCATAATTAATAGCGTGGGCTCTAGCTGGGATCTTGGGCAAGTTATTTAGCCTCTCAGGTCTCAATCTCATTGTCTGTAAAAGGGGACAAAAACAGTTGTTCTGAGGCCTTACATGAGATAATCCCTCAGCACAGTGTCTGGCACATGGTGAACAGAAATTTTAGTTGTTTGGCATAGACTTAGAAAGATTACACTCCACCCCCAACCAAACTAAGATTAGTGTTCTGATGTAGGCAAAAAGATGATGTACAAGGGATTTAAATATGATGCTCACCCCTGATTGCACTCTATGTATCTTGCGGCAAACTTCTCCATTAACCGATCAATCTTCTGGGCTTCCCCAGGTAGGCGGAAACCTTCTAAAAATGTCCGCAGGGCTGAGACAAACTCCTTTTCACAGAAGTCAAGTTGGTCCACATAGGCATACATCACCTCCTTGTTGAATCTCGTGCTGTCTCCCAGGAAATCACCTACTTGGGTCTGAAACACACGCATTCACTTACATCTAGAAATTGTCAAATATCAATGTGCAACGGAAGACACTTCAAAGTGGGGAGGCAGAGTGCCCAGTTCAGGACACTCAAGACAAGATAAACTGCTAGAAGCTAGGTGATTTCCTGAACTGTCCGCCCACCCAACAATTCCAGGTCAGTCTGTCCTGCCACAAAAGAGCAGAAGAGAGCACATGAGACTTAAAAAGGGAGAAATGATGGGGGGCACTAAGAAGGGAGGTTAGTGGCAGATAATATAGTTTCTAGCAGTGAAGGCATACTTCTAGCTCTGATACTGTGCCACCAAATACACAACCACCTGTCAGGAGGTTAGTTTATTCCCTTCAAAGAGCTTTTTGCATCACTGGCCAAAGGGAAGAGTAGGGCTGCTATAAGCAGGCATGTGGACAATAGCCACTGCACTCAGGGTCAGACAATCTCTATGTTAAAACCTGGTATGGTCTTAGTGTCACTTGATAGAACCCACTTGCAAGTGCTCAACTCCCAGTCTTACAGAATCGAGACGCTCCTCCTGGTGCAGGAATTGGGCAATCTCTTCAACTGATGTTCCCAGCATACTCTGCTCCTGGAGAAACTGGATCCCTCTCTTGGGTTTCTTGTTGAATCTGTTTTAAGAAGAGATGGGACACGGATTGAAAATCTAAAGGACAGAAATACCTGGCATTTGAGGTAGGTTACAATAACACCATGAACAAGCCATCATATATCAGCTAGGAAGGTCCTGTGAATGCTGGCAGGTTTCTGAATTCCATCTTCAATTTCTCACCTAGCTATACAGCAGTCTGTTGGTTGCCACCCAATATCCGTATTCCCCTTCTGCAACATTCACAAAATCCAAGATGTTTATCTGGGGACACAACTCCTTGAAATAAAAACTACATTTCCTTGCCTCCCTTAAACGAAGTACAGCCATGTGATAAAGTTCTAGTCAGTGAGGATTTGAGCAGAAGTGTTATGGGTACTTTCTAGGAAGGCTCCTTAAACAAAGCCGACCTGACTGGGAGGTATACTCTTTTTGCCCTTTCCCTCTTCTTCCCCAGAATATATGTGTGATGGCTAGTGCTCCAGCAGTCATCTTAAACCATGAGGCAACAATGAAGATGCAAATTGTGTTAAGGCTGGTGAAGCAGAAAGCTGAGAGTAGCCTGGATCTCTGACGTCCACAGGAGCCACGACAAAAGCTCTAGACTGCTTCTGTGTATTTCCTGTTAAAGGCAGGCAAACTTTCCACTAAGGTATAAATTCAACTTATTTACCAGGCTGTGCACGGGAGAGAATGACATTACATATAAGTACAAACTGTAGCAGGGGCTGTGAAGGAAGAAGATGAATAGGGTGCAGGAACAGAGAACAACTTGGGACCTGTTAGGTAGTGTGGTTACAGAAGGCCACTTTGAGGAAGACCTGTTTTGCCAAGTCCAAAGGATGAAAAAGACACAAGAGTATCCCAATCAGGGGGGGTATGAGAACAAAAACACCTGTATTTAAAGGACTGAAACAATTATATGATTCAGGGGTATTGGCAGGAGATGAGATTAGCAAGAAATGAGGTCAGTGAGATGGGCCAGAGGCTGGGTCAGGCTGGGATGAGAAAATGGAAAACCTGGAATGACTTCAGGCAAGGGAGTGATAAGACCTGATTTAAGTTTTCAAAAAGATTACTTTTGAAGGATGTAGGGATGGTGACAGAGGAAATGAAGAGATCTACACTTCAATCACTCAGAAGCTGGACAGGATATGAGTGTGTGCATATGTATTTTTGTGTGTAAAAGACTAGAAAGAAACACATTAAGATTTACCAGTGGTTACCATAATGGTATGGTTTTCAAAGATGTAGGGCTGAAATTACTTTCAAATGGTTCAGAAGAAAAAAATACATAGGTAACACTAATGTGGCAGATGTTAATTTTCTGTATGTTAAAAATTCTCATAATATATAGTTGGAAAAAATGTTACCAATGGTGATTTCCTCTAGGAGTAATTTTATGAGCAATTTTAACATTTTTGCTTTATACTTTTCTGTATTTTCTAGTGGTTTAATTTTTTTTCATTAGAAAAAAAAAGAGCAGGCATCAAACACAAACCCATTAAATTTCTCTAACACACAAAACTCACTCACTCTGCTGGCTTAATCAGGCTTAGCTGCAAGTGCCAGCACTCGCCTCTGCAACAGGCATTTCCCTTTGAGGAGCCAGCCCCAGGTCCCCAGAGAAGATGTGGCTTTGTCCGAGGCCCCAAGAGATTCAGTTAGAGTAGCAGCCACACTCACAGCTCAATGCCATGTTCAATGATTTCTTTCTGTTGCTTGATGACCTCAAACTGCTCTGGATCATCCTGGATAGTTGTCTGGGTCCCTGAGGACACTGTGGACTCCATGGAGGTCACGCTGCTCCGTCTTGCCATGTCGAGACCTTTCCCATCCCCCATTTCCTGATCTGTGGGCCTCTCCTGACCTGCAATGACATAATAGAAAAGAAAACCGTATCAGCAGAAGGGAAACAGACATGGCTGAGCTCAGGTCTGGCTCTGCAATTCCCTTTCCCACACCTATAACAATAAGTTTGCACTGTCAAGATCAAAAGCATGAAACGGTGATATTACTCAATACTTTACTTAAAAACTTACATTTTTGTGAAATTTGATAAGCTAACTCTAAAATTCACATAAAAGTATAATGATAAAAAACAGTCAAGACACTTGTACTGGTCCAAGAATAGACAAATCAATAGAACAGAATAGAAAGTTCAGAAACAGACATATACACACAAGAGAATATGGTATGTCATAAAGGTGGACCTTTAAATTGGTGAGGGAGACTAATAAAAAATGTTGGAACAATTGGTCCTCCATTTGGAAAAGTGAAGCTGGAGCACAACTCATACATATCCCTCTTCCAAATTCCAGATGGATTAAAAAGCGGAACCTTTAAAATACTATAGGTATTTAGCAAACTAAAGTGTTTTTGCTAAGTCTAAGACAATTATAACAGGACAACTTTTCCCAATAGTCGTAAGTAGCCTATTGTGAATGGAGGCGGTGGTGGCAGCAACGCTTTCTCACCAAGGCTGGTCTGGTGGTTGGGATTCACATATAGGTCTCTGCTCCACTCCACCATGCACTTGAGAATGGACACGAGGCACTCTAGTCCTTTCTTCCTCAGACTGAGCTCCTAAAGGACAAAAGTGACATGGTACAGAGACTTAGATAAATTAAGTGCAGATATCTATAGGGCTCTTAGGGAATTCGATGGGGAGAGAAGATAACCACTGACAGGGGAAAGTTAACAGGTCACATTAAGTATTAAGGGCTCATTGTAAAAACCCTGAAAATCTCTGAAGGTATTCATTACACACATCCTAGCAGCAAAAATATTGGATGTGTCTTTTCTTAAAATGAACAGTGCTTTCTGAATTTCTAAAAGGAAGTTCATTGCTTGTATAATTTGAAAAAACACTTAAAATGCTTTCCTTTAAAAAACCAAAACCAAAACCAAAACAAAAACCAAGGTGTTAAACCAGCAATCTCAAAATAAGACAAAAAAATCTTGTATTATGCAACAAATTAGTGATTCTGAACACACTCTTATCTCCCAAACACTCACAAATGTATTCCCTTTTATGGCTCACTCTACAATAAAAACACTTTAAAAAAAATAGTATTTCTTAAATAAAAAATTAAATATGAATTGCAGATAATCTAAAACAAAAACAAACATTTTAGGATCAAAACAGCATCTAAGGTGTCACAGATCTCTCTATAAATCTAATGTCAATATGAATGTTCTAGGAAAAATGCCATAGACCAAATTCTACACATAATTCCAGGGAGTTCACAGATGTTCTCACAGTTCATTTAGAGGCCCCAGGTTAAGGACCCTATTCTTCACAGGCACACTGATAAGAGGCAATCTCTTCTGCCTTTACTGGAGCCTGAGATCCTGTTTTCGTAAGGTCTCTGGAAAGATGACCGAGAGTGAACTTGCTTCCTACAAATGTCACCTCCTCAGGGAGACTAACTCTGATGACGTCATTAAAAATGACAACACCTCCACACTCCTTCTCTATCATCCCTGCAGCTTATTTCTTCCTTGTCTGCTTATAAGTGCTGTGACGGCAGCAATCGTGTGCATGTACATACATATGTTTGTTTTGTATTCCCAGCAGCAAGGACAGTGCCTGGCACATGTGGCATTTGATAAATGCTTATCAAAATGAATGAACTTTAAGTATAAATGAGTGTTCTTAGTATTTTTACCTGCAGAGGTGTCATTCCCAGCTCATGTCCACTTCTTCCCTGAGCAATTTTGGATAAATCATTTACGAGGCGCTCAAAAATGTTAGCAGCATTTAAATCACAGTCGTAGTTGACATAAATATCTACAACACACTGGGCATCTTGGAAAATAAGACAGATATTAGAAATTCTGATTAAACATAAGTAACAGTTATGTTTTCTTATTGAATAAGGTTCCTCTGTCAAAAAAATTTTCCCAGTGAATTGCTAACTCAAGTGGACATACCACAGTGTCGCACACAAGAAATGAATGTCTTAAGTAGTAGAGAGATGGGAGACCCTCTCTCCAGGCCTGGGCAACTACCGTATTTGCCGGCGTATAAGACGATTTTTTGGCCCTGAAAAATATGCCTCCAAGTGGGGGGTCGTCTTATACGCCAGGTACACTTCAGATAGACTGCCCATAGTGCTTGCCCCGTGCCATAGTGGCCTCCCGATGCCCGCCCACTTCATTCCACATACCGTTCAGGCATCAGCAGCGCTGCTGGGTGTATGCTCGGCTGTTATGCGATTTTGCTGTTATGCGATTTTACCACACTCGCAAAATCGCACACAGCCGACCATACACCCAGTATGATAGCGCAAAATCACGAATCGCGATACCATACTGGGTGTATGGTTGGCTGTGTGCGATTTTGCGAGTGTGGTAAATTCGGGTTACCGTATATTTCTTTACATATGCATTGAAGATTCGCGATTTTGCGCTATCATGGTGCCTGTTAGAATGTTGAAGAGCTCGCACTTGCGCACTAGTGAGGTCCCAGGGAGATGCTGATGCAAGGGTGGACCAGACTGCTATAGTGACAGGGCGGGCAAACAGGGAGCAGGGACCAATCAAATCAGGCTTTGTATACAGCCAACAGCCAACCACAATACTGCCCCATTGTACAGTACAGCATAGAAAATGTCGACCAGTCAAACCCCTATCATCCCTATCATGGCACCAAGATGTCGTTGATGAACTTTTAATATCAGATGATGAAGAGGAGTTTGAAGGCTTTCTATTTGTTATCTTACTTCTATCATTGACAGTCCCTCTAGGTTGTGGGCTGCTTGCCTGTGTTCCTGAGAAGCATCTACGGTACCAGTCTATAGAGTGTGTTTTCTTTAGTGAATTACCGGTATGTTTACCGGTAATAAACTTGCACTGTTTTATGTATATGTTTGATTACATACAGCCTTGTGACAGTTTTCCTGCATGTCATAAGCATTTGAATATAAATTAAAATGTTAAAATCAAATCTGATATTGTTTTACCTTTTATTTGGTGTGTGGAAGGTGTGCGGAAGAGGGGGTAGTCTTATACGGCGAGTATATAACAAACTCTGTATTTTGAGTGGAAATGTTAGGGGGTCGTCTTATACGCCGGCAAATACAGTATCTAAAATCTCAGGCAGTTCATTCCAACTTTCCAAGCTCACTTTCTTCATCACAACAGGAGTAATAATTGCCTGATCCACTTTAAGTTGTGTAATTCTTATGAAGTTATGTTTGATGGTGGACAAGTAGGATGCTGGCTTTACAGTCACACAACTGCATTGTGTAAGGTAAATCCAAATTTACCTAAGCACCCAATCAAGGGTTGGCAGCACCAATACCTTGGACCCTGTGACTAAAAAGCACATTCAGCTGATAGGCAGGGTGACGAAGTGTCCCAGTTTTCCAGGATTTGAGGGTTTCTCAGGATGTGGAACTTACAGTGCAAAAACCCCAACTTCCCAGGCAACCAGGCTGAGTTGCTCATCCTCCAAAGGAGGAGGGGTGGTCTAGTCATTAGGTTAGCATTGGCCTATAAGGTAATGATTTCCCAGCACTTCATTAAAACTCAAAGAGGAGGAGTTAAAGATCTTCCTCTGGACTTTGGAAAATAAACACATCAAGAGGTTCCGGGCTAGCCAAAGGGATGAGCACCCTCAGGGAGAAAATACCTGCACAGATCCTTGTCAGAGTCTGAATGACCATCCACCTGTGCTCAAAAGAACTTGTTGATGTTTCTAAAATGTTCAGGAAAATCTCTTTGAAAAAGACCTATGTGACATGAAGACAAAGGAGGACACTGATTAATCGTTTAAATCAGGGCTCAAAACCTCAAAGACTTTAGAGGACAGGCAGATCTTACGATGAAGAGAGGCATACACATGCTGCTGAATCGCAATGAAACCCTGGCTGCGTGGGAACAGCTGGAGGGCAAGGGCACAGGGAACTGGGGAACACGGGCTCATCACAGGGAGCAGCTGCTCCCGAGTCAACGCCAAAAGCTGCCACATGGAAATGCAGGACTGCTGTCGTGATTTTTCAAGAGAAACCAAAAATCTGGATTTTCATGTAGAATCTGATTTCTCTATTTGGGACCTAATTCAGGGTAGTTCAAATAATTTAGATTAAACAAACATATTTGGGGGGGCTAAACCTAGCACATAGACCACTCGATTTAAACCTTTGGTTAAAATGAAAGGAATACAAGATTTTTGGGCAGTAACTTTTCACGAAAAAGTATTCTTCTCTCCTCACTCATTCAAAAAGTTATTTGGGGGGGAAGGCAACTAGTAGACTGTGTAACTATAGTTCTTGGTGACTCTGCCATCAGCAGTTAACCATCTGGTACAAAATGAAAAAATATTAATTTGGAGTCCGTACCTCTATCTGCATTTTCAAGTGCATTTTAAAGTTTGAAAGAAGAGTAAGAAAAATGGCCAGAGAGAGCTCAAAGACATCAGGCACTGAAGAGACGCCGTTTTTGGACAATGCCACACAGAGATATTGCTTGATTGCATTGATGAACATCTCGTGAGTCCTAAAGACTGGACCGGCGTTCTGCAACACCGAGAGGAGCAGCTGCAGGGAAACCACCTTGGAGCGCAGCTCGTGGGACCTAGCAAAGAAAACAAAGAACAATGATGACGTTAAAAGATAAAACCTAAAAATCATGTTTCTCGAGAAGGCCTCACTCCTACCAGTGAGAATTTTCTGAGAAGCCAATGAGTTAAGAACTAGCAAAAGCACCTAAATGTCAAGAGAACAAGGGCAGATGACAGGAGATGGGTCTTCTTGGGACCTGCAGATCCTGTGAAAACAAGAACTGCCAGCTTCTATTCTTTTCATCCCCCACCCTGCCATAAAGTAGATATAGCAGGAGCAAAGTGTCAGCTGGCCCTGGAGAGCTGGTTCTGCAACTCACCTGACAGAACAATTACTTTTACCACCTCATTCATGGAACCTAAGACATCTGGCCTTCATAGACAATGAAGATGGTGCTCTTTATCCACCTGCCTCCTGCCCCCTCACTCTGCCCACAGGGATGGTAAGAAATGAGAAATGTCCATAAACCATTTTCCTAAGGGTTATATTCTCAACAGAAGAGTTGAAGATTCTTATTAATGACTAATAATAATGATGATAATAATAGTGACTATAAAACTCTTACAAAGTGCAAGACCCTGTGCTTTATATTATTTTATTAAATGGGTCCTGTAAGGTGATTTTCCATATTCCCATTTTCCAGAAGCTCCTACAAGCCATGGAGCTGGTCTCAAGTGTAAGGGCCAGGAGTGAAAGTAGTTCTCTCTGTCTCCAAAGCCTCTGCCTGGACACTCCACAGTACTTCCATCCTTGTGGTCGTTCGCTCAGTACTACAAAGAAAGGTTGGTTTCTCTGGTTTGAATCTGGTTCTGTATCCATGCAACAAAGGTTTTCAACCAGGGCAGGAAACTGAGATTTGCTCACATCCTGCTCCTGCCCTCATTAGTACATTAAATTGATTATAGTCAGTAAAAAGAGGGTGCATGCATGTTCAAGGTAATTATTTTTAGCATATAAACCAAAAGGCAAAACTGGGCAGAATCTTGGTTGAAGGGGACACAGAGACAATTCATTGTGAAAGAAATGATTGTAGACACCACATGAATTAAAAAAGCTATAAAACTATCCTTAATAAATTTCTGCCAGGGGTCAAAGCACTGGGTTTCCTGGAACCCCTGAGAGCCTCCTGGATTACCTGGGTTACAGACAGCCAAGAACTACTGTCTGCTTACTTTGGATCTGGGGGGCCTTCACCAAGGGGTTTCATGGACAGCTTGCAAAGGGAGCGAAACACCAGGAAGGCGTCCTTCTGCAGAATGTGAGAGAACCTAGCAGTTCCTTGATGTCCTTGTGCATCTGATTCCTAAATAGAAAAAATTAAAGGTCAAAACAAAAGGATAATTATTTTCAAAAATAAGAAATAAGTATCTCATGGAAATGCCAATTATTTTATTTATTCAATGGGGAAGTGAGGGATGGAGGGGGGAGAAATGGCAAAATAGGAGCTATGCGGGAGTCACTCAGGCAATTCTAAAACCGTATTCCTTGTCCTTCAAAAAGTGAGTATGGGTGGTTTAAAATGATCAATTTTAAACATTAAACCATAAAAAAACTAAAACAAATATAGGTAATGATTATATTAGCTTGGGTAAAAAGGTATTTCTAAGAATACTATTGCAAGGTAAATGAGAAATATGATAGGTATTTTAAAATAAACTTCTTTAAATAAGTAAACTACATTTAAAAATAAAAATATTTGAAACCTATGGAAAGGATTAATATTCTCAATATACAGTAAGTTCTTATAATTCATTAAGGAAATATGGAAACCTTTATCTCAAATAAAAAACTGGTAAAAAACATTAATAAGCAATTCTCCAAGAAATGCAAATGCAAACCTAAATAACCTTACTACCAATCATTAAGGCAGGCTCTTTCTCCTAAGAGACTAGCAGGGCTCTGAATGAACACTATTGTCCAGTTTCAACGAGGAAATGACAGCTTACAGTGGGCACAGATTCCAGTATTACCTTCCCAGCAGGCTAATTTGATGTTAAGGATCAAAAGCCTTAGAGCTGCCAACCCCTGACCCAGCAATACCACTGCAGGGATTTATCACAAAGAAAGAATTAAGGATGTGCACAAGCTTTATCTATAAGGATGTTCATTTTAGAACTGTTGTTTCTTGTGATAAAACTGAAATAACCTTAAGGCTTAATGGGGAATTGGCTAAACAGATTACAGTAATCCATATGATTGAATTTTACATGGCTATTAAAACATTAGTTAGATCTATATGTACTGATGTGGAAAGATGTCCATAAGATAGTGTTGAGTGAGCAAAGCAAGCCAGCATTGTATATAAGACATGAGACCCTCATTTGGGCTTAAATACATGCCGATGTGCATTCTTAACAGGGATAATATAACCCCAAGGGGCTGCCACAGACTGAATGTTTGTGTTCCTCCCAAACTCATATGTTGAAACCTAATCTCTAACGTGATGGCACTAGGAGGTGGGGATTTTGAGAGGTGATTAGGTCATGAGGGTAGAGTCCTCATGAATGGGATTAGTGCCCTTATAAAAGAGGCCCCGAGAGCTCTCTCACCCCTTTGCCATGTGAAGACAAAGAGAGACCACTGACTATGAACCAGAAAGCAGACCCTCACCAGATACCAAAACTGTTGGGAGTCTTGATCTTGATTTCCCAGCCTCCAGAACTGTGAGCAATAAATTCCTGTTGTTTATAAGCCACCCAATTTATGGTATTCTGTTATAGCAGGTTGAATAGACTAAGACAAGGGCAAAAAATTGGTTCTTGGCGGGGGTGGGGGGTGTTTAAAATTCTTCTTTTTATTTATAAGCAGTACATAAGCAGATATCTAATTTATCAGTAGCTTTAAAATTTCATAAAGGGTGGGCGGTGAGCAAGAAAAAGAAACATGTAAAAAGGCTCCTTAAAGAGGTGATAATGAAAAAAGTTTGAGAAACACTAGTGAAAAGGTACAGGGAGTGCGTTCACGTGGGATGTTAATGTTATATTACTTCCTGTTTTGAATGTTTATATATAGTCAAACCTCGGATCTCAAACATCTCCCATCTCAGTTCTCAACCAAATGGTTTAGGGGGAAAATGTCCTGGTTGTCAAACCAAACTTAGGTTTTTGACCTGACAACCCTTTCATGCTAACACCTTAGCATGACAAAAGGGACTCTCAGGCAACAAAGGAGAGAATGCTTTTATTGCTGGGAAATCGATGAATAGCATAATTTTAAAACACAAAGAGGCTATCAACAGTGCTAATGTTGCTAAGGGTGTGAAACAAAACAATGATCACAGGCAATTGAAGAGGTAGACAAACTGTTGCTGGTTTGAATAAATGAAAAGTAGTTAGCCAGTGACAGCATTTCAAAGACAGTGATATGTGAAAAAGGGAAGATGCCCATGCTAACTTCCTAAAAGACAGCCCTGGAACACGTGCTGAAAGTGATTCATTTAAGGCTAGATGGGGGTGGTTTAATAAATTTGATAGAAGAAGTATTTATTTATAGATTAAACAGTACATTAGACATGTACTGCATATAAGAATGGTTAAAACAGGGAATCATTTGTGGATTTGGAACGAACTAATTCAATTTACATTATTTCTAATGGGAAAAAATGATTCGGTTTTCGAAAAAGTCGCTTCTCAAACAGCCTGCTCGAACAAATTAAGTTTGCGAACCAAGGTTCCACACATAACATTTTCAAGAAAACAATAGAACTATTAAAAAAAATTGTAGTGAACATTATCGGCCTGAAAAAAATGTTCATAATATATATTAAGTTTATAAAATAGGTCACAAAACAGCATGTATATTGTTATTCCATTTAAGTGAAAAAAATATGTGAAGGGTAGGAAAATTTAGAAGGCTATAAAGAAAATGTTAACAAGGGTTATCTTTGAGTTATGGGATTATGGGATTATTTTCCTATAATAAATGCATATTACTTTGAGAGAGAATAAAAAGGGCAAGAAATGTGTTAAAAATCTGAATAAACAAGGTTTAATAACAATGTTAAATACAACCAACATTAATTAGCATGTTCCAAAAATGGAACCTACTAACACAGAATATCAGGCCAGGACTCTGACCAGTAACTGAAGAGGGCTCAGTGGTTTTCACTCACTTCTTCTGGTAGAGATTTAATTCTGCATCTTCTAAAAAGGTAAAAATCGAAATGAATCCATATGAGAGAATCATCAACATACCAGGTTATCCGCTGACGACAAGGACTGCCTGTCATCTGCTATTCCATTGGTCTGTGAGTTTTCGTCCACTGCTGATGGGACAGCACATTCCTGTCCCTCCAGTTCGCCAAGGGCCCTCTCGGATTCTGTCAGACTGTGCTTTTGTGCTGCTTCTTCAAACACAAGTGCAAAAATCATTACTAAATTAGTACTTATCCCGAAAGGTAGCCTGACATCAGGAAGAAGTGATTCATGTAACCTTTTAGGTACTGCTTTTTCCCTTTCCTGCATCACTACCCCATGACTGACATATACGTATTGAAAAGGCTGCCCAAAGTGACGCGTAGGTTTTTCATGTGTCTGTTATCCACAGCCCCAACACCAGGGTCTTGGTTAATACTGTAGTCCATGTCAATGGTACGTCCAGAATTGTGATACAGCAGCCCTGCCCTCTCCTTCCCCTTCTCAAAAAGATTTGAAACAGCTAAACATGAAAAGTGCAGATTATTTTTAAAAGGGCTATTAATATAGGGGTTAGAGAAAAAGAGCCACATAAAATAAATGAAAGGGTTTGATAGTTATGAAAGAAAACCTCAGTTACAAAAAAAAGAAAATGAAGACGTGAGGTTCCTGGCAGCAATGTGAAAAATGGAAAGAGAAAGAATTAAATAGATTTCATCATTTAATGCAAGAAAGCTATATTTGATAATTAGCAGAACAGCGGAACTCCATGAGAATTCACCATGTGGATCTTTACATATAGATGGGACATCAAACAACTCAATAAGCACAATCTTCCATAATGGTTTTACAAAGTATATATCCATTCGACAAATTTTATCAAGTGCCTGTTATTTACCAATCTCTGTGCTAGGGACTGAGGGATATAGCAGTGAATAAGACAGACAAATGTTTATTATGTGAGGACTTCTTGTATTGGCCTCAGAAAACAATCTAAGGATATGAAATAAAATCATTCAATTTTAAAGACATTTCTAAAAGGAGTTAAATAATGAAATCTATACATACAGCTTGGTGGGTACCCTAAATCAACAAAAGGATAGGCTTAGAGCAGTAGGTCAAATTTCTTTGATGATAACCTTCATGAAGAAATACATTTTTAAAATCATGAACTAGTACACATGTGCACATAATTAAAATGCATGTTTCATGAAACAATGCTTAACACACCACATGCAATGCATTCAGTTTGCATTCTATTTATTTTCTTTCATTTATTTCAAAAAATGTTCACTGCAATCCACTAAATTATTGATTTTTTAACCCACTAATGGTCTATTGGCACTGGAACTGAGCCATATAAGTTTAATTCCACTGAAACCACACCATAAAGTTGAGGGAGTTATGAATGAAATATAACAAAAGAACAAGCTTCCATGTGCATCTGATACCTACAAGTCAATGGCTAGCCATGAAAATTCAGCAGTAATAGACACCACCTCAGGGCTCACAGCCCACTCCTGGAAAAACTGGATACATACGGGAGTGGTCCTCTGTGTCTCTATGTGGAACACTCAACCCTAACGTTGTCAGACTGCGCTTCTTGAACCCAACCCAAATGAGAATAAAATCACCTGCTAAAAACAAGTAATTTTTGGATTCCATATGAAAGATGAGCAGACATGGGCAGATTCATTTTCCATGGGCTCACTGGGGGCAGGGCACCCTACCACTAAAATATCTGGCTAAGGGCTTTTTTGAAGGAATGGGGTAGAAGGAAAGGCTGGGTTATTGGTTCTTACCTTCGACAGCAGATGTGACCACATCTTCTAAGATCTCCTTCACCACCTCCTGGGCTCCATCATCAGTCCCTACACACACACCCAAATACACAAACACAAGCATATACATGTGGGCATTTCTAGGGAAAATAGGAAGGAGGAGATCTTGTCCATGTTCTCTAGAATAAAATTTCAGAAGGCAAAGGGTACAAATAAGTACCCACCAAGGCCAGATCTGATTGTACCAACAGAAGACAAGTCTCATGAAATCTGGAAATTCTCAGGCAACATCAGCTATGATTTCATCTTTCCTTTCATGGAACACTAGTACCCCTCCGACTTACACACTTTTCCTTCCTAAGTTATAGTTGCTCTAAGTCCCAGGGTCCTCCTCCTCACCCCCAAGTTGGAGGCAGGAGCTGGATTTTATCCATCTGTGATTCCTGGCAGAACAAAAGAAGATGGTTTCTCTTGTGTCTTCACCTTGGGAACACGAAGCCTTAGTAAGTGACTACTTTCTGCTGCCTTGTTTTACCTACAATATAAACCTAGAACTTAGCATGAGATTTTTAATGTGCTAGTTGAGGACTTACTAAATTTTTAAATGGAATTATTCTGTAAAATGTTAACAGTTTAAGTGGAAGAGGTTCGGCACCATTTGTTTTTGTAGAAAACTAGATCTGGAAGAACTATTAAACAGCCCTTCTAGAAGTAAACATTATAAAACATCACAATGACCAAAAAGGCCATCACATTAAATAAACAAAACCAAAATAACCCTTTAAATTCTTCCTCAAGGAGGATTTTCAATCAAGCCACTATTTTTAATAAGTTCCATGCTTGGTCCCATGTCCTAGAGTACAGCCCAAAGTGTTTTCATTTCCATTGAATACTTAACCTACCACAAAACAGGCTCTCTTTATCCATGACACTGTTCCCACCACCTTCACATCAGATTACCAGCTGAAATATCTATTTTTTTTTAAAACTAAGTCATTGTTAAAGCTGAAACTTATTTGAAAGATGATAACAGCAAACACTTACATAGCCTTATGTGCCAGACACTGCTGTCATTTAATTCTCACAAACCTATAAGATAGGTACTAGTTGTATTCTCATTTTACAGATGAGGCTCAGAAAGGTTAAAGATTTTGCCCAAGGTCAAAGAACTAAGTGGTAGAGTCATGATCTGAACTTAGGCTGTCTGATCAGAACCTCCATATTGGCTGAGGGAGGAGAAAGTTTCTCTATTGTATAGTACTTAAAAATGGTTATTTAAAAGTGAACTAACATATACATGGGTAATTGTGTACCTACAATAACTACATATTAACTATATAAATGCTAATGTGTAATGTGGGGAGTTAAAATGTCAGAATTTCAAAAATGAACTTAAAAGAAAATGGGAAGTGATTGCTAAAGAGTGTGATGAAATGTTCCAAAATTAATTGTGGTGATTGTTGTACAACTCTGTTAATATAAATGGGCAAACTTATGCTATATGCTATATCTCAAACAAGTTGGTTTTTTAAGAAATTGACAAGAGTAGCTGGGCAATCAGGAGAGGTGTGAATGGACAAATGGGGTGAGGTTCCCTGGGGAAGGTGGTTAGTCATGCCCAAGAATTCATATAAGTAAGCATATCTTACGCTAAGGACTTTTAGCATACCTTATGCTAAAAAAAATCTAATTTTGTGAGTTTACAAAGAGCCATCTGATCCACTTCTTAGACAGGCAGATAAGAATGACAACTGGAAAAGCGAAATAGATCCTCAGGTCTTTGGGTGAATTATCTCCATCTACACAAATTTCTTGGGAGGCTAATTATCCCAGGCAGGCCTTGGGGAGGATTCCCAGTTAAGCAGGAAAATGTATGTGAGTGTTCACATAATGAGCAGTGCCTTGCACAGTGCCTGGCAAAGCTAGGGGTGGTGTGTGATGGTGGCTACTATAGGATGGAACCACGGGAGGGTGGATGTGTGGTCTCTATCACTTTAGCCCAAGACACTGTCTCCGCCATCTGCCTCTCAGGCTGTCCATCCTCCTTGCTTCCAAGGCTTCTCAATCCTTTCTTTGGAAGGTCCCATTCTTTCTTTCGAGCCACATCTTGAGAACTGACGACACACCTCCATTTTGACCTACTATTTGCAAGTTTGTGGTTTGTTTCTCACAGGCAATCTGATTCCCACATTTTTGGGAAAAGCCTCATGGGGTGCACCAAGTATTGGCAATGAAATCCACGGCAACATACTAACTGCAAATCATTCTCACAGAATTTTAAGTTACTATGTTTCTGCAAAACCATATTCTGGAAATCAAATCCCCCCCCCCCCCGCCCCCGCATTTGTTTAAAATAGTGTATTTACTGTCTGCCATATGTGTTAGGCACCATTCCAGGTGCTGGAAATATAGTCATAAACAGGGCGGCCTAGGTCTCAGGTGGGCACAAGTAAACATTAACTTGGTAACTTCAAGTAGTAATAAGTGCTATGAAGAAAAGAGGCTAGGGGACAGACATGATAGGGAGCTTCAGAGAGTGATCTGTTTGAAATGAGAGACTTGAAGAAAAAGGTGGGGCAAAGAAGGGACAGGAAATACAAAGGCACCAAGAGCAAGTGTGGCACTTTTAAGAATCAGAAATACCACCTGCACACTGTATAGTAGAGGTGTAAGAAGGGGACAGAGAGGTGGGCAGGGGACAGGTCAAGCAGGGCCTTGGAAGCCACAGGGACAGGGTGGACATAAATTTCGCTCTGAATGGGACAGCATGGGGAATTACCAATGGGGTTTAAGCAGAGGAGGGTTGTGATCTAATGCATGCTTTTAAGAGATCACTTTGGCTGCCATGTCGAAATGGGCTGTAGTGGAAGCACTTTCATGCAGCTCAGAGAGACACAGCTATGGTTACTACAGTGTGTTTTAAAATTAATATTTATTTATTGATTACTGCCTGATAAAGGTTACAGTAAAAACCTGGTCCTTGTCCTGAGAGTTGAGAAGGCAAAGATGACATATACAGTGTGGGCCAGGAGTTTCTGGGCATCTTCCCTAAGACACATGACAGCAGGATTGAGTAGACGGCACGTCTGTGCTCACCCTGCGATACATGCAATTCTTAGTGGCCACTTTCTTTTTTGTCCTTCCCTTGAGTGAACTGATACAGCACAACATTCCAGCAATGACACTTGGCCTGTTCCTATGTATGCCAAGCACTCTGATGACTCACAGAGGAACAAAAGCTGCTCCAATCTGTACTCTCTAGGAGGGAACACACTATTGACAGAAATCGTCACCAATAATGTGACACAAGAAAACATGAGAGCAATTATAAAGATGGGTCAGATATTTCATGTAGAACAACCAGCTAGAGTAATGAATTATTTGACAGAATCACTTGGGAAGGTACATTCCTGGGGGAAAAAATAAATTTTGGATCTGGTTCATATCAGCTGTCCAAGGAAAATAATCTTATGATAACCCAATCCAATATTTCATGCCTAATACATTATTTACTTTAAGACTATAAACAGGTGGGGGGTATGTCTTTCATTTAAAAAAGCAAACAAGGGAGAAACTAAGATGGCGGCAGAGATAAACACCGGGAAGTTAATGCCGCTCACAACAATTGATTAATACCTCAGAGAAACAACACGGACTTCATCCAGAACCACAGGAAGCCTGGCTGACTGTAAACTCTACAA
>NW_006296797.1:356568-359978 GCF_000327345.1 Myotis davidii | reverse complement strand
GGAACACAAGAAAACATGAGAGCAATTATAAAGATGGGTCAGATATTTCATGTAGAACAACCAGCTAGAGTAATGAATTATTTGACAGAATCACTTGGGAAGGTACATTCCTGGGGGAAAAAATAAATTTTGGATCTGGTTCATATCAGCTGTCCAAGGAAAATAATCTTATGATAACCCAATCCAATATTTCATGCCTAATACATTATTTACTTTAAGACTATAAACAGGTGGGGGGTATCTCTTTCATTTAAAAAAGCAAACAAAAACAGGTAATGTTCTCAGTCATAGAATAAGAAAACAAAGCTGTCGATCTGTCCATCTACATCTCCAGCAACTGCCCATATTTTGCTCTTCTCACTGATGTCTGTGAGTATCAAAGACTTGCCAGGCAGTGGGTAAGGCCTGGAGATCCTGTGTGTAAGTGACAGATGAAGTCCTTGTCATCCTCTGGGAAGATAACACAGACACTGAACTAACCACCCAAATAATTAACTATTGGGAGATAAGTGCCCCAAACTAAACCCACTGCATTGAAGCTGATGTCAAGAAGCAGTAGCCAGCCCCGGCCAGTGTAGCTCAGTTGGTTGGAGTATCGTCCCATGCACCGAAGGGCTGTGGATTTGATTCCTGGTCAGGGTGCATATGGAAGACAGGTGACTGATGTCTTCCTCATATTGATGTTTCTCTCTCCCTCCTCCACCCCCTCTCTAGGATCAACAAAAATATATCCTTGGGTGAGAATTAAAAAAACCCCCAGCAGTAAATAGATACATTTCAGGAATTACTGAGAGAACACTACACAGGTGACAATGGGCATTAGCCATCATGCCTTGATGGTTGTGTTCCATGAGAGGAAAGCAAAGAGAAAGTCAAAGGGAAGGCCCAAAAATAGAGGAGCTGCTACTAGAGGTTTCCTGCAGATGTTACCAGACTCCCCTCTCTTAGCACATGGGGCATACCTGATAGCGATGAGCTTCTTTCTCTGGGTGCATCTCCATTCTCTGAGCTCACTTTTTCAGAACCACTTGTGTCATGTGCACCATTGGTTAAATCTGTCTTTTCAGGAGTTGTTGGTTTGCTTTGTGCCTCATTCTGCTTCAAATGACTGAACTTTGGGGACCCTGCTGCAGCTTGAATCACAGGGGACTGGGGTTTCGACTGGACTGGTTTTTCCAATTCTCTGATCTCCTGAAACTAGAAGGCAACAAAAAAGGGATTAAATCCAAATGGCCCCAGAATTTTGATAAGGAACAGAAAATATGCCAGCCTGTTGCTTAAAAAACTTCCAAAGAGAAGGATAAAATTTTAACAAGGAAATAAATCCCTTTGACAAACTCAAAGCAAATTCTGAATGCAAATTTCAAAATACCTGCTAGATTCTCTCTCTTGCTTTTTATAGCGAGAACGAAAACAAAAGTGTACAGAATTCAGAGGAAGAAGGCATACACTTTAAAACACTAGTGACTCTTCGCGAGGGACTGAGGCCACAAACAAAACAGTTCACAGCATGGGATGCTGTCCCACCCCCAGCAGCTGATGACTGCTCTCACTTACCACTTGGTTTTCCATGCGGGTGAAAATGACATTCAGCATCTGAGTAAGGGTAGCCTTGGCAGTGGTTTGATTGATGAGATTTTTGCTGGCCAAATAGATATTGTAACATGTCCTAACAGTCTGTAGGATAGTGCCCTCGTGAATTTCAATGTGCGGGGACGTTACTGCAGTCAGAAGAGCCTAAAACAAAAATCCGAAACCTTCGCCTTCACAAATACCCAGCTTGTTCCCAGTTTCTCACAGCCAAACTTTTCCACAAGGTTTGGCTTTGTTTTTGTTTGGTTTGACAAATTTTTAAAAGAATGGCTCTGCAAACTAAACTGGATGCTTAGTACTAAGAGATGACTCATTAGTGCTCTGAGTTTAAAAACAATTATTAAATCCATAAAGTCCAAATTATTTAAAGTAATTAAGTTGTAAAGTGGGCTTTCTACCAGCTTACTTTTTAAAAAGAAAAAAAATACTTCTCTTAAGAAGAAAAATGCTCCAACTTGATCTCACCTGGATTAACACCAAAATATACATGTTTTGATGGGGGAGGGGGTCAGTTTCAAGGGAGCTTTAGGAAAGGTGCGGCTAACATGGAGCCATCAGTCATTCTACATCCAGAACTTAAGATACAGAATGTTGGCTACACTCATCTTGATCCTGCTTTTTGTTCCATGCCAAACCATTCCTGGCAGGATAAATGGAACAGGGAAATGGAATGGGGGGGTGGAAACAGGGCAAACTAGTGATAGGAGTATCAACAGGAACCTGCTGAGAAATGGCAGATTGGGAATCCAGAAATTCAAGGGGCAGGACCAGAGGACTTCAAATTAATTTAATTCACAAGCAATTTACATTGTTATTAGTGGAACTGTTTACTTTGAAAACACACCTGGTTCCACTCTTCTTGTCTCATTCCACGCTAATAAATTCTGACACTTTATAAAAGATCTAAGTGATGCTTACATTTTTCTGTTCCAGCTCAGCACCACCTGAGACAACTAACACATGGTAAATCAGAAATCCAAATTACCATAGGGGACTAGTTTCAAATTTAAAATCCAGACCAGGCAAACTCACAGAAATACCTTAATTATTTGTAACTGAACTCCTTCATCCGTTTGAGGGCCCTGAAAACAATTGCAAATGGTTTCAACGATCCTGTCAATCAGCCGCTTCCCTGGAGCTCCACTGTCTGGAGCATTGCCGGTGATGTGCCCATATGCGATGAGTTTCTAAGCACAGAAAGAACAGAGAGATGAGGCCACCCCCTGTAGTAAATGACAAGCATGGCCTTAACTTCCAGTTCCCACAGATCCCTCTGCATCCCAGGCACATGGTGGGCACATCCACCCTGAGAGTGCAGCTTTGGTTCTGTTCCTTCCTCCATGGCAGAAGAGCCCCAAGATGGTGAAACAGTACCTGATGGAAGAGTCAAGTTGTAGAGCAGTCCCCAGTACACAACCACTCATTTGAAAAATTGAGGGATTAAAACTATACATAATAGAGTGGCTGCCTGGAGTTGAGGGGATTAGAGAAATGGGGGGTGACTGCTGAGGAGCACAGGGTTCTTTTCTGAGGTGACAGAGATGGTTTCAAAGTAGACTGTGGTGATGGTTGCAAAACTGTCAATATATAAAAATCACTAAATTGTACACTTTAAAGGCTAAATCATATACATGTGAATTATGTCTCAAGCTGTTAAAAAACCATATATATATATTTTTCTTTAAATGGAAAAATACATAAAATACATAAGTTGCTTGAGAAGGAACTAAGCAACTGAGGGCAGGGGTGGTACTAAGACACTTTATAGGAGCAGTCGGCAACCTATCAGACCTCACGAACCACCAGGTCCCCGCGGA
>NW_006296797.1:339799-356552 GCF_000327345.1 Myotis davidii | reverse complement strand
CCGCGGACCACCGGTTGGCGACCATTCATTATATTACACTCTTTTATTCTTTCTGAATGTTGAGTCACATCAGTATATTTTCCATTCCAAAAATTAAAGCAAAAACACTAAATTCCACACGTATGTTATCAAACAGTGCATGTTACCCACGTGGCTGAAGAGATAAGTGGTTGCTTGGCCCACAACCTCATAATCAGGTGACAGATCAGCTTGGACAGGGGCCACCTTTCAGAGGCAACCTGCCTGTCACCTCAATGGTGACCTGGATTTCACCATGGAGAAGGTCTGGAGGCAGATGACTTCCAAGCCTGGCTGAGATTCAGATTCACCTGAGAGAGCTCATTAAAAATACAGCTTCCTGGACCTCAACCTAAACCTACGAAACCACAAAATCTGGGGTGGAGCCTAGGAATCTGTTTTTCTCCAAACTATCCAGGCTATTTTAAAGGCTGAAAGGAACCACTCATCTGACACAAATCATCTGGGATTCATGAATTCTAAATCATCATTTGCTTCTAGGGACTTAGTAAAGACTCTTAAAAATGCTATTCTATTCCTTATCCTTTTTGGTTTTTGGCTTGTCACATTTTCGCCTCTATCTGCACAAAGTGACAAGCATCTGAGGTTATGTACAGTGTAGCCACCACTACCCAGGAAGACGCACCACCCTGCAGAGGCCTGACGCTGTTTCCTAATGGCTTTCCCCCCGCATTCCATGGTAGAAGAAAAACAGATTAAGAGAGAATGGCTGAGGGTAGAAATATGATACTGCTGGATTGGGTGACTGAATGAGCAGGAGAAAGGCCTGCACACACTCTGCTGATCAGATCTCCAGATTTGGGTTGGGTAGGAGAAGGGGTAGGGGACCGAAGTGTGTTTTTAATTTTTATTGATTTCAGAGAGTAAAGAAGAGGGAGAGAGAAATAGAAACATCAATGATGAGAGAGAATCATTGATCGGCTGCTTCCTACATGCCTCACACTGGGGATCGAGCCCACAACATGGGCATGTGCTCTGATTGGGAATCAAACTGTGACTTCCTGTTTCATAGGTTGATGCTCAATCACTGAGCCATGTGGGCCGGGCCGAAGTGTGTTTTTGAAGAACAAGTCAAAATGCCCTTTACCTCATCCCCTCAGAGCTGCTGTATATGCAGGCTTCCCAAGAGGGCAATGCTGGCTACCTGCTAAACGAGCTTTGGGTTTGGACACTGCTTACTCCTTACTCCTAATGGACTCAAGTCTGATTTGAGCACTGGGAAAAGTGGGATGATCTATGAACTCCTAAAATGTGAATATTGAAAAGGAGGCACAATCAGGAAGGACGATGGTGTTGAGAAGAATATAATCATCATGTCTTCCAGTGCTTTGACGAAACTTCAGATGCGTGGCCTCTGGACAATCATCTGTGATTTCATGTTGGAGCATTCACTGTATCCTCGGGATTTCGGCTTTATCTAAGCTTATTGTGGCTGAACCAAGAAATAAGGCATATGCAGATTTCTACAGAAATTATGATTCCATAAAACATTTTGAGGAGAAGAGGAATGCTGGTATCTTTCAGAGTGCAAACAGATTTTGGAATGTAAAGAATTTCTTTGGGTTGAGTTCCATGGAAGTTTGTCACTGACCTGTGTTCCTGAACTATGAAACATAAATACTGGGACTAAGGAATAGTTTCGATAAATAAACAATTAACAAATACTATGGACAGTAAATTTTTAAAAAAATATAAGTAGGCCCCATAGAATCCAACACTAATGCTGCAAAACAAAGATGGAAGTGAATTACCAGATGTTTAATTCAGATACAAAAAAAAAAAAATTTGGGCCGAAACCGGTTTGGCTCAGTGGATAGAGCATCGGCCTGCGGACTGAGGGATCCCGGGTTCGATTCCGGTCAAGGGCATGTGCCTTGGTTGCGGGCACATCCCCGGTGGGGAGTGTGCAGGAGGCAGCTGGTCGATGTTTCTGACTCTCTATCTCTCTCCTTTCCTCTCTGTAAAAACTCAATAAAATATATTTTTTTAAAAAAATTGGAATTATTCTTCCCACTACAAACTCCTTAAAAGGCACATGACCCTTCAAATTGAAATGGGTTTTAGTATGATTTTACTCCCCTGTCTGTGCAGAGACAGGGCCAGAAGAAAGCAGAGTTCCTGCATTCTGTGGTCTCTCTAGTTCTGCCTTCTGCTCCTTCTTGTGCCAGATATTGTTCTGGGTACTGGAGGTACAATAGTGAGTAAGGCAGTCTTTTTTCTCCTAGGGTTTATATTCTCCCGGGGGGTAGTGGGACAGACTAAAGCCAAAAGTCTGGACTGGGACCCATAGGACCCTGTGTGATTTGTAGTCATCTTAAAAAAAGCAAGCAATAATGCACAGCATTATCTCATTTTTGAAAAATAGAAAATTATGTATTTTTATAAATGCATAGAAAAAAGCCTGGAAACATATCTGATGTCCAGTGGCCTGAGCATGCTTGGCAAACTCCCTGGAGAAAAGTACTTTGCAGTGAGTGAGGTAGGAAGCTTCTACTGACAAGTTTAAGCAAAAGATTAACACAATGTCATACATTTCTAAAGGTTTCTCCTGGTTCCTGTGTGGAGAATAGGCTGAAGGGCAACAGGAGTGGAAGCAGAGGACCAGTGAGGACACCTCAGCTGCTGGTGGCTTTGACGTTGGGGGATGACAGAGATGGAGAGAAGATCCTGCCCTGATCCTTGATACAGTAAGGGGATGGGAAGAGAGAGACAGAGGAGGGAGGCCTTTGGGCAGCTGGCTCACTGATACGTGTCCAAGGAAGCTACATGCACAGGGGTATTCATTGTAACCCCAAGTTAATATCCTCTATAGGGGAAGGGATAAATAAAATAGTAGCATTAATATTCCACATACCAGTAAAAAGGATTGTCTTATATTTGCCTATACCAATATAACTAGATCTAAAAAAGACACTGCTAAATAGAAAAAAACTGCAGGAAAATTTGTAAAAATGATACCATTTATGTAAAAAAGAAAAAAAAAAGAGAGGGAGGAAGAAAGAAAGAAAATTATAAGAAAGGAAGGAAAAAAATTATACACCTAAACAGGCAATTGGGTTTGGGGCTAGTGGTCCAAGGGATTTTGGCCTCATTGGTAACGTTCTAAAAATATTTTAACAAAGAATGTAGTCATATACAATTTATATAATTACAAATTTGCATTTAAAAATCCAAAGTTTTCTAGAAATGAGTTTGTGGTATGAACAGGACATTGTTTGTGGTACGAACAGGACAGCTTAGACCAGTGGTTTCCTACAGCCTTCACTGGGGTGTAAAAAAAATATTAGAATTTTATTTCTACGTATTTTTTGTCTTATCTTTTTAAAAGTTCTATTTTCTTATGTTTTATAATATATATAATTTAATAGCAGTAGGACATATGTATAATCTTACCATTGAAGAAATATGACTACATTAGGAGGATAGTCTTTAAAACATTTTGTTACTGATATGTGCCTGGAGAAACATGGAGATCATTCCTTAACTTAAACAAGACTGAACTGAACGCTCCTTCCCCAGTCCTGGCCTTGGGAGAGTGTGTGGCAGACCAGATGCTGAAGGAAAGGAATGCAGAGGATCTTCATCATTTATTAGAAGTAAGTAGAGGGGAGGCTTCTTCCAATGGGGAGAGGAAATTCTGAGCTAACTCAAACCCAGAAACACCTTTACCACCCCTGACCACTCCAACCTCAAAGAAGATACCTTCAAATGCCCAGGGCAGAATGAGGATGTGTATGCAGCTGGCTCCAATCCAGCCAAAACCAACCTTTACCCAGCTGGCCTTCCATTTCCAAGACAGAAGTTACCTCACGCATACTGGGAAAAGCCAGTCAAACAGGCTTTGCAAGGACAACCACCAAGAGGAGATTAAATTTTCATTTAGTATTTTTATGTCATAGAAAGGATGACACAGGAGTCCCTAACAAATTAGAGAACTTTCATCCTAAAAAAGAGCTAATCATATGTCATAAGCCACAGACAGGCACTCTACTCTTGAATTTTCAACTCAAAGTCAACGTAGGGCATTGATGTTTCCAACAGAAATCATACACATGCACAGATTTCCACAAACAGAGTATTTCTAGGATAACAGACCATATTTTTAATTAAACTGGCCAGAACTACAGGATAATAGTTGGGAGAGGGGGTTAACAACTTTTTTCTGTAAAGGACCATATACTAAATATTTAGGCTTTGCAGGTCATATGGTCTCTATTCCACCTACTCAACTCAGCCACAGCAGCCACAGATAACACATAAATGAACAGGCATGGCTACTGCTATGGATTGAATGCTTGCATTCTCCACAATTTCTATGTTGAAGTCTTAACTCTAGTGTGATGGTATTCAGAGGTGGGGCCTTTGGGTGTGATTAGGTTTAGACAAGGTCATAAAGGCGGGGTCCTCAGGAAAGGATTAGAAATACCACAGAGCTAGTGAGCTCTCTATGCCATGTGAGGACACAATGAGAATTTGACTGTCTACAAACCAGGAAGAGGGCTCTCATCAGGAACTGAAATCAGCTGGTACCTTGATCTTGGATTCTCCTGCCTCCCGAACTATGGGAAATAAATGTCTCTTTTTTAGGCACCCTGTCTGTGGTACCCTATATAATAAAAGCATAGTATGCAAATTGTCCCCCTGACCGGGAGTTGTCCGGGATTTCGGCCAGGGGGTGGGGCCGGCCAGGGGAAGGGAGGGAGTACTTGGCTGGCAGCTGGCAGCCACAGGAACCCTACCGGTGCACGAGCTTCATGCACTGGGCCTCTAGTTTGTTGTATTACTCCAAGTACATTAAGGCAGCTATGTTCCAATAAAACCTCATTTACAAAAGCAGGTGGCAGTCCAGATACAGCTCATGGCTATAGTTTAAGGACTCCTGGTTAAGAACACAGATGTGGGGTAAGGAAATCCCACACATGCACCCAATTCCATCTCTTCTGGGCCAGGGGAACTTGGTGGGGCTTGTCATTTTACTCTCCAACCCTCAGTTTCCTTGATTCTAAAGTAAGGCTAAGAGTAAGTAACTCAGGGGGTTTGTGAGAAGATTAAACTTGATGATGAGAATAAAGCACTTTGCACAGGGCCCAGCATAGGCTGAGCATTCAATACGTTAGCCATTGTGCTTAGTATATCAATAACATTAACTATCAGCACCAGCCCTGTGCCTCAGCAGACATAACCAATCAATCACGGCACTTTCTAAAGAAACCCAGATGAGGCTTCATGTTTTCGACACAGCTTTGAAACAACCATAATATAGAACCTATTCACTATTCCTGTTCTAGAAAGTACCAATAAATATGGATCTCTTCAATATATTTTTAAAAATGTATCCATCTTTTTTTATTGATGAAGGCTGCCCACAGGTTTAAGAATAAATGTCCTCTGAGGTAACTAGAAACCCCAAGAGTAGATCATTAAAAAAAATTACAGGATGGTGAACACATAATACAACCTACAGACGATGTATTTTAGAATTGTATTTCTGAAACCTATATAATTTTAAAATGAAAAAAAAAAATACAGGGATGCTGGACTAGGAATTAAATCCAAGTTGTAGCCCTATTTCTGTCTCTCACTATCTGTATATCATTGAACAAGTTACCCTAACTTCTCTACTGCTTCTTCGTTAGTAAAAGGTAATTTATGACAAGGTTAATGGTGGTCTAAATACAGTAGATCTTCATTATTTGCAGATTTTGGATTTGTAAATGCACCCACTCACTAAAATTTATTTGTAAGCCCAAAATCAACAGTTGTGGTGATTTTGTGGTCATTTGCAGACATGTACAGAGCAGTGAAAAATTCAAATCACTTAATGCACAGGTTCCCAGCTGAGATCAAACAAGGCGACACTCTGACTTCTTGATTCAGTCCTCAGACTGTAAGCAGTATCTTTTTTTGTGGTCCATTTAATGTTATGTTTTCCCCATTTTGTCCTTTTAAAATAGGGCAAAATAGCCCCCAAATCTAGTGCTGTCTAGAGTTACTAAGAGAAAGAAGACAGTGGTGTACTTTATGGAGACATTATGTGTATTAAATTTTGTTCAGGCATGTGCTATAATGTTGTGGACTGTGAGTTCACTCTTAATGAATCAGTAACATATATCAAATAAGATGTCTTTAAACAAAATACCCAGAGAACAGTCACATACTGATCAGCTGATGAACATGCTGAGGCCAGAGGCTCAAGGGAACCTAACTCTATTTTCTTCTAGGAACAATGGTACAGAATTTACTAAACCAGTGTTTGAAACTATTATGCAAAGTGCTGAGGTCCCAGAAAACCTCAGGGTATTGCCCTTGGATTCCCAAAGTGAAGTTTACTGCCACACCAGCTGCCACCAGTGAAGCTGAACTGCTAGGTCCCGTCTGGTCTGCAATTGGCCACACCGGAGGCAGTATTTTGGTGCTATTGTTTCACTGCCACCCAGCCTTTCCCAGCACAGGTTTTATAGAGTACAGAAAACAGCGAAAAACAGGGCATGCAGGGGAAGGAGATGGGCCTGTGTAAGATCAAAAACGCTGTTTTCTTGACTGAGGAGCTGGCCAGGCTCCCAAGGTCTCATAGTCTGCTTAACTGATGGCCCTCATCATCTTCCCACAGGGTGGGAGGGGGAGTTGGAGCATGGGAAGAGGCCCATGTTCCCATTTACCATATAACAGCTTTAAAAGATTTTACTACAAATAATGAGATTTGATTATATATATTTCTCTACTTGATTTTATGAATTTTAATGCCATCAAGGAAGAGATTAAATAAAAATTCCTTAAGTGCCCATGTGTAGCAAATATTCCAACTAATGCTAAAGGTTTCATTTAGAAAAACATACGTAAGAGAGATCAACAAAATAGTATCTCTAGGGAATGAATTTTTTTTTTAGCTAAGGTAATTAGTCCCCTCTTACTTCCCTTCCTCATGAGACCTCTGTAAAGAGTAAGTTGGGATGTGCCTTTTTCTGTCACCGCAGGAAGTATTCTGAGTAGCAGGAGACTCACTAGCGTGGCCTGCAGAGAACCCCCTTTACACAATTAAGCTTAAACATGGTACCTGCAAGCAGTCGAGAGATGTGCTGACCACCCGTGGGGACTTGGACTGGCAAGCTAGCTCGAATGGAAGGAAATACTTGTCAGCTTCAATGAAGTTTGCCTTGGGTGGTGCGGCAGTGCCAAGCCTGGGAAAAAAAGCAGGAGAGGGCCAGCGAGGGAAAATGAGAAAACAAAAAGTTTGCTTGTCCTACACCTAACTCTAAATTCCCATCCCATCTGCAATCATTTAATTAAAAATACCTACAAACTGCATCTGTGGGGCTAAACAATTCAAAGTTAATACATACATGCATTTGGACAAAACACCCAAGTGCCACGTGCAGACAGCGAGGTCTCAGATTAGTGAGGTGTATCGACTGCATCTGGGAGTGAATCTTGGCATTGCCATGTCAGAGCTCTAGTTCTGAAATGTGACTACTGGCTTCATTTCTGTGAAGATGAGGAACAGCCACTTATAGGGGCAAGCTGTCCTCCTGCTTAAGGAAGCATGACATACAAGAGACAAGGGCTTTACCTCTTGTCAAGAAAAGGTACAACAGCATTAACGTGACCTTTCTTACTCTTTCCTCCAAATACAGTTATTGAGCCAGTAACCTGTTAACCTAGCATCGGTTCAAACACATACAGAGCTCTACAATGCGTCCAGCTCTGGGCTAGGAGAGTATGTGCTGCCCAAGGATCAGAAATCTAAGAAAACATGCCGAGAAATGGGTCCCCTTAGTCACTACCTACTCCCTTAATATCGTATTTCAGCAAGGAGAAAGTGCCCCAGCTTACCTCTGCTTTTCTATTTCTGCTTTAATTTCATCTGATGAGGAAGAAAGAAAGGCCTGTTAGGAATATGCAATGTTTATATAAAAGGAAACTTTACTAAAGACATTCATAAACTATTAAAAATAATATTTATAAGATTTTAAAGTACAGAAATACTGATATGAAGTGATGAAAATGATTTTATAAACAGTAATAGCTAACACATAGCAGTTACTACATGCTAGGCATTTTTCTAAATTCTTCACATATTTTAACTTATTTAGTACTCATAACAATCCCATGAGGTAGGTACTACTATCTCTTACTTAGAGCAGGACTTCTCAACCTCAGCACTGGTGACACTTGGGGACAGATAATTTAGTTTGGGGCTGTCCTATGCACTCTGGGATGGTTAGCAGCATTCTCCGGCTAGTAACACCCCCCACTCCCCGCCTGCAGTTTTGATAACCAAATATGTCTCCAGACATTGCCAGGTGTTCCTTGGGGCAAAACTGCCCCTGTTGAGAATCACTGGTTTAGATAGGGGAAACCAAGGCACAGAAACGTTAGGTAATTTGCTTCCTGCTACCTATCAGGAACTGGGGAGCCAGAAATGGAACTCAGGCATTTTGGCTCCATAGTCCATGTTCTGGCTATTCCCCTATTCTACAAAATGTATGTTAATGGAGTTATCAATATAGTATGGTAATACAATAACACCTCAACTGTATAAAAATATGCACGGAAAACTGCAAACAAAATATCAAAAGTGTCTAAGTAGTAGGATTTTTTTTCTCACATTTTCTATGGTAAGCATATGTACTTTATTGGTTTTTTTGGTACTTTATCTTTTAAAACAACAAATGTGTTTTTAAAATTGTGGTACATATTCATAAGGTAAAATTTACCACCTTAACCATTTTCAAGTGCACAGTTCAGGGCATTAAGTACATTCATACTATTGTGCGAAGGCATATATAAATTTTATGAATTCAAATTAACTTAAAAATCTTAACCATGGAGGTTACACTTACGGAAATAAAGTGTCATTATTCAGAAATCACAATGTCAAAGAGATAGTCTTATTTCCAGAGGTACAAGGGTTTACACCACTGAAACACCAGAATACCCTATCTAAACACCCAGAATTCCCTACATCAACTCAATCATACATGTTCATATATGTTAGGCTCAATGTATCCCCAACATGGGCCAATGAAGCAACCTACCCTGAGTGCCATGCACGTATCCAGGTAATGTCCAAAACACCAGCCTTCTTTATACAAACTTGAGAGCCATTGGTTTGAATATGGCATTAATTATCCTAGCAACCCCAGAACATAGATCTGGAAGTTACAAATTTCCTTTTTTTGGACACCTCTACTCTAGACTGAACTTTAGAATGTGAAAACTGAATACCTAGACTCACTAGAGGTAGCAAATTCTAACCTTCAAACCAGTCTTTCAACGTCTTCTTACTGTATTTAGAAAACAGGAGCCAAATACCCACATGATTAATATCAAGCATTTTGCTCATAGACCATAAGGCCTGTGACAGAGTTTGTTAAGAGAGCTCTGTGGCATGGTTCCTGCCCTTCATAGACAAAATACACTAAGGATAGTTCTAGCTTCCTCTAAGCTGAAGCCCCCATGAAATCTAACCCATGAGGCTGGTAGCTAAGCGTTCAGTCTCCAGAAATCTACATCCATAACCTCAAGGTTCTGCTTGGTGGTAAAACTGTCACTGTGTGACACGCTTGAGGGGGCACTTTACAAATATAAAGTTTCTTCCAATCATGGCTACCTTGTTAGAGTTAAGCTTAGTCAGTAAACATTTCTGAAAGAATTAGGCCTTTGCTAGAGTCCCTGATAACCTATAAGCTTTAAAACAATCTGTTCTGGAATGCCGCTGGTGCCAACCCACAATCTGTGAATCTATCATCAGGATTGCTACTTACTGAGGTACCCATGGTTATAAAATCAAGTGCAGGGATTACACAGTCAAAGGCCTATGGGAGCCACCAGGTAGGGAACCTCAGGCGGAGAGATGGATGGGTGTAGGACATTAAGGGCAGGGAGGACCCCTCCCTACCCAACAGTGCTAAGGGCACAGCAGCACCTCTGCTCCAGCTGACTGATACCTCTAGAGACCCTGAGTCTAGAAGTGCCAGTTGTTCTGACTTGGATTTTAAAGTGAAAGTTCTGACTGCAATTCAAAGCAACTTCTACTATTTAAAAAAAAAAAAAATGGCTCAAATAAAACTGTTTTGCAGGCTACCCTGACCCTGGAGCTACCAGTTGGCAACCTTTGCTTTAAGGGGTAGGGAAGAATCCAAGCGAAAGTACTTTACTAATTACCAAAAAGTAACTGCAGAGGATAAGTGACTTTTGAGGAGTATGACCAGCACTGTGAGGACAAAATATCTAAGTTTTGTACAAGCTGTATGTTGCTCAGCCCAAGAGCTAAGAGCAACTAAGAAGCCAGAGGGCCAGGATTCAAGCTAGATCCTGTTAAATTTTACAGATGAAAAAACAAGACCCAGAGAGGTTACAAGAATAGTAAGTGGTGGAGGGAGACTTGAACCCAAAATTTGGGCTCCAGAGTCCATGTTCATAACCTCTTGGGTACCTTGACTCTCAAATAAGCACGCAGAATTACTCTGTAAACTGTAAAGGCAGCACAATATAAATGTTGGTTTTGCTATCATTATGTCAAACTGTGAATGCCACAAAGCACTGGTTTTTGTACTACTCTAATGAGCTCCAGATGCCTTGGGGAGGCTTTTACAACTTGGCTCTGGAGTCTCCCAATCCCCTTTCCTGGCCTGCTGCCGCAGGACCACAGTGAAGGTGCACCCTGGTTTTCCAAGGAGAATGAACAAGGGCCAGAGTAACTTGCAGCAGCATCAGTATTAAGTGAAGAGCAGGGCCAACCGCAGTGAGCAGGAAAGAGAAGACTACTACTACAGAAGCTGTGGCCACAAATCGTTTGTTCACAGATTCTCTTTAGTTTTCTTAATTTATACTTAAGTATTCCAACAAGAATTAGGACTTGTTGCACTCTCTAAACCACTTTTTGTTAAAGGAAAAACAGTAAAATCCTCTCCACCCAGCACAGCAGGGGTCCAGATGATGGGCAGCCTGGGGAGGAAGGCAGCATGGCCTGAGCAGACCTACCTTCTGGCTATTTTGAGGATAAAGGGGAGGGTGGCCACAACAGAAGCAGGGAAGCCAATCAGGCAAGCAATATGGGGATTTGGACCAGGGTGGAGACTGAGGGGTGTGTGTGTGGGGGGGGGAGGAGGGGGTGTAGAGAGAAGTACCAGTCTGAACCACATAAAAGTGCCAGTTTTATGGTCACATATTAGTAGTTTCATATGATCCAACTAATAGATTCTGGATGTAACTGGATAACAGTATTTTTTCCCCCAGTAAAAAGAGGCAGGAGCCCGGCCGGCGTGGCTCAGTGGTTGAGCATTGAACTATGAATCAGGAGGTCACAGTTCAATTCCCAGTCAGGGTATATGACCGGATTGCAAGCTCGATCCCCAGTGTGGGGTGTGCAGGAGGCAGCAGATCAGTGATTTTTCTCTCTCCCCGCCTCTCTAAAATACATAATAAAGAAAAGAGGCAGGAAAAGGAACAGGGAAAAGGTGTGTGGCAGGCTGGTATGGGAAGAAAAAAATAGATTTGTGATTCAGGGAGAAATAGGTTCAAGTCCTGGCATGGAGTTCAGCTGAAAGATGCCAGGTGGGTTATTAATTATCCCTGAATCTGGATTTCCAACTTTAAAAAATTAGGATAATAGCCCTGGCCAGTGTCCCTCAGTGGTTGGAGTGTCAGCCCATGCAATAAAGGGTCTCGGGTTTGATTCCCAATCAAGGGCAGGTACTTGGGTTGCAGGTTCAATTCCCAGCCATGGTGGGAGGCAATCACTCTCTCCAAAAATCAATGGAAAAAATATCCTCAGGTGAGAATTAACCAAAAAAAAAAGGATAAAAGGCAGCCCCATGTGCTTTAGAGACTGTGACTAGGCAGTTGGGTGCAGGTAATTCTCTCAACTACCCCATGAGAAAGGTACTGTGAGATTAATGGCTACGGCACTATGTGGCATACAGCAGGAGGTCAATAAATGTCTTGCTCTTATCTTAAAACAGGAGTTAGCAACAGTGCAAAATCTCTAGTGCCACAGACGGAACCTGACAAAGCCAAGGGAAAAAAGCAAATGAGTGGAACCGAAATCATCATCAAAACAGCTGACATTCACTACCGGCAGGTGCCCATTCAGTCCTCATCACAACCCATGGAAGCAAGAGCACTCTTATCCTTAACTGTCATACAGGTGAGGAATTCGAGCACAGAGAGGTGAAGTCACCTGCCCATGCTCACAGCCTGGAAGAGCTACTGTATAGTCAAGATTCACACTCAGACTGGCTGCTCCAGAGCCGGCACTCCAGAACCTGTCGATGATGAGAAGGGGGAGAGGGTGGGTGAAGGAAGAGGAGCATATGGTGGGTCACAGCTGCTCCATTTACTGCTCCACTTCTTACCAGGCATTGCTTTCCCAACTGCCAACTGGGTAATTAGAAGCAATAAATGAGTAGGCCGGAAAGAAAGGAGACCTGAGTGGGGAAGGGTGGAGTGGCTCCAGTTGAAAAGCCACAAGGTCTTCCTGGGAAATCCTTTCTGGGCATGGCTGCCACCTATGAACCTCTTGGGTCACACCTCCCCATTCATCAGAGACTTTGGCACTAAGTCACATTCTCTCCTCAAGCTCCACAGTGCCATCACTGTGTGGGGTGTGTAGGAGGCAGTTGATCAGGTGGAGTGGGAAGTGGATAGATATATGAGCCTGATGTTCGTAAGACAGGCCTGGGTTGGAAATTGAGATTTGGGAGTCATCAGGGTCTGGATGGGGATCGGAAAGTCCCACAACATCCCTTCAAACCTTTACTACTCCTCACACATCTGACCTGCCACACCCCTCTCTACTATGCTGCCTTCAATTCCTTCAACTTCCCCTCCAATGATCTCCTTCACTCTAAACCACCCTGGTGTGGCTGGTGACACTGTGAATCTTGTCCCCATGTGCAACGGTGGCACTTCTAGCTCCTTCCTGCTCTCTGCCCACAACCTCCTTTCCTTCCAATTGACCTACTCAACTGCAAGCAGGGCCTACTTTTGGCCTGTCAAACTTTGACAAGGCTAATATATCAGGCTTCCCCTATCTTCACTTTCCAGGACAGAATCCATTAACAGGACTATTATCTGAATGATATGCAATCGATAGCTTTGTGCCTCCCCCCTCTCTCTGACCTTTACTCTTAACTGCTGGCAAAATTCCAAACTTAGATTGTATTTTAAATATATTTTATTGATTTTTTACAGAGAGGAAAGGAGAGAGATAGAGATAGAGAGTTAGAAACATCGATGAGAGAGAAACATCGATCAGCTGCCTCCTGCACACCCCCCACTGGGGAAGTGCGCGCAACCCAGGTATGCCCTTGACCGGAATCGAACCTGGGACCCTTCAGTCCGCAGGCCGACGCTCTATCCACTGAGCCAAACCGGTTTCGGCGTAAACTTAGATTGTACTACCATCTCCTTTTGACCTGTTCCCACCTAAAAACCAGACCTCTGACAACAGACCAAGTTGGTAGATCTATAAAGCCATAATCAGCACCCCAAATACTGCTACTTAAGCCCATCTTCTCTAACGCTCTGCAATGACTACTGCACATTTCTCTGCACTCTTTAAACACCCCATCTCTCCCTCCTAATCATCACCACTCTTTACTCATCATCGATGGAGTGGCCCCTACTTCACACAGAAATTAGAAGCTGCCACAAGGAGATTCCCTCTATTTCCTGTTAGCAAACCTGCAAAACGACTTACTTCTGCACCCACCACCTCCACTCCTGCTAGAAGACAATTGGTGTCCAATCCTCCAGTTCTGCAGTCGCCCATCCCTACCTGCCTTCTCAGGAACTTCATGCTCTCCGTATTATATAGAATCTCATCACTTCTGACCAGGCCACCACCATCATCTCCCACCAAGACCACCATAACCACCTCTTAACTGGTCTTACTGCTTCAGATCTAATCTGCCCTCCCTCCCCACATTTTTCTCCACACAGCAGCCAGAGGATTCCCTTGGAATGTAAATCAGATGATATATGCTCCTCTGCTCAAAGCTCTCTACTGACTTCTCATCTCACTCTGAGTAAAATCCAAAATCATGACGTTGGTCTCCAAACCTTTATAAGATCTGGCCCCCTGCTATCCTACTGATCTCACCTTCTACTGCCTGCCTCCAGCCTGCTGGTTGGGCTTTCCTGTTTCAGGGCCTTTGCACTTGCTTTTCCTCTGCCTGGAAGGCCTTCCCTCCCCCAGATAGCCACATGGTCTCCCCCCCCCCCACTTCCTTCAGATCACTGTTCAAATGTCACCTCTTCAGAGTCCTTCCCTCACCACCTAAAACTGTCATCTCTACTGCTCATCATTCTGTATCTCACCCGCTTTATTTTTTCACTTTATTCTGACTCATTTTTCTAATTTTTCTTCACAGTACTTACCAATCTTGACATATTATGTATCAGTCCATTTGTTATTGGTTTTCCTCAGAATATACACTTTATAACCAGAGACTTTTGCCTGTTGTCTTCACTGTTCAATTCCCAGCACCTAGGAATTCCTAGGCATGGAGTAGGCACTCAATACTTGTTGAATAAACTGTCCTTTCTCATTCCTGCATTTAACTTTTGCCCTCAGCGGGCTCCCTTCCCAATAACACTGAAACAAGTTCACGCTTTTACCTTTAAACAAACAAACAAACAAACAAACAGACAGACAACACACCTCTACACAATACAACTTCCATGACTTCCATGTGAGAGTTGTCTGTGCTCACTGCCTATTTCCTCACCTCTCACTCATGCCTCAACCCACTCCAGCCTGGCTTTCACCTTCACTACGCCACCAAAACAGTGCAAGCTAAATCCACCCACATACCACTCAATCTGATAGGCATTTTTCCAGTCTCTATTTGACCTGAGCTCCCTGCAACATTTGACCGTATTACTGACCTCACCCTTCTTGAAATTTTCTATGCTTAAGCACACATTTTCATCTGCCTTCCGCCTCTTGCCAGCCCATCTCTTCTTCATTTACCTTACAGACTTAACTTCCTCTACTCAGCTAGAGCAGGCTGGGTTCCTAGTTCCCCATGCCTCTCCTTCCCTTTACTCTCTCTCTCTCTTCAGGCCGTCTTACCCTCACCTATATTTTCGATCCCCTTCCAGACTCTGATGACTCCCAAATCTCGATTTCTAGTCCAGGCCTGTCTTATGAACATCAGGCGCATATATTTATCCACTTCCCACTCCACCTGTCCAATTGGATGCTCAAAGGCAGGTAATACTCAACACATTCAAGTCCCAATTCATCCCTGACCCCCTCCTCTTCCCACACTCCCATTTTAAAGAACAGAACCAACATCCATCCAGTTGGGTGAGTCAGAAACTTAATTGCCTTAGCAATCCTCGTTCTCAAGTTCGTACCCAATCCATCAGCAGGTTTTGTTAGCTTTACCTTCTAAGCAAATGGGAAAACCATTCATTTTGCTCTATTTCTATTGTCACCACTCTAAGTCCAGGCCACTAACATCTCTCATTTAGATGGTGTCAATGCTCTCTGGTCTTCCTCTAAGACAGGGGTGGGGAACCTTTTCTCTGCCAAGGGCCATTTGGATATTTGTAACATCATATGTGTGCCATATAAAACTATCAACTTAAAAATTAGCCTGCTATATTTGGTCAAATATTTAATTAACTCACCCCTAATGCCTTGGCAGGGCCAGACCAAATGATTTCGTGGGACTTATATGGCTCACGGGCCAGATGTTCCCCATCCCTGCTCTAAGATGTTCTGAACACAATGGCCCAAGTGATCTTTCCAAAAATACAAAACTGGTCATCCCATCACCTTCTTCCCTGTTTAGAACTCTTCAGTGTGGTCTCACTGCTTTTGGTCTAAAAGTGAAACTCCTCACAATGATCTCCAAGGGCCCTGGCCTACCTCTCCCACTTCATCCTCAAACATTCTTTCCCTGACGTTTTTTTTTTATAATTGTAAATTCACATATAGTTACACCTTTTAGTTTCCTTAACAGGTATACCACCTTGCTGCCACAGCTCCTTTGCACATGCTGCTTCCCCATACTGCCAAAATGCCTCTGATCTTGACCTATTTAATTTTTACTTATCATTCAGATCTCCAGACTTCCTCAGCAAAGTTTTCCCTCACTTCTTGTTCACTTCCCTTGCGGGACCAGGCTTCTCTCATTCCTGGGATTTCTCAAGTTGCTAGTATGGCCCAGAGGACAAGATCATTTGAACAATGCCCCTCTTCTCCATTAACTGAAAACTCCATGAGAACAGAACAGGGTCCTTGTTTTTTTTATTTTCCTTGCATCATAACACTAGGTGTGACACCCAAATAAATACTGTCTAAATGAATTTCAGCCTCATTCAGTCAACAGGAAAAAGAATTATATAAAGAACAAATATAAACTGACCACTTCCTAGGGCTGAAGGCAAATTTAAGAGTTTTATGTCCTAGCACAAGAAGGCTATTCTCCCTATAAATCTATAAAACCTCATAAAATACCTAACAAAAAGCTAAAAGATTTATTTATAAACAAGACAGTAAACCAAAAGAAGTTTCTTATAGGAAGACTCCAGGATTAACAAACATAAAAACTCTTTTCTAAGATAACCTTGCTGGAAAGAAAGTCAAGTATTTTCCTGGCAGGCCCCTCAGCCTGGTGAAAATGGTGAGAACTAAATACAGTGCTGAGCTATTTATGTAGGAGACTCCATGTACTTGCTGATTAAGTACGCTTTTCAC
>NW_006296797.1:338567-339778 GCF_000327345.1 Myotis davidii | reverse complement strand
CTTTCCCATAAAGAATGGTCTTACTGTTTTCCCCAGCACTGCTTACAGAATCTTCCCTGAGATTTACAAGTACAGGACAGAGCTCTAAATTCATCCCACCACTTGCTTCTCTGGTGTCCAAATGTCAGAGACTAGCAAAAAGGTCCATAAACCAATGAATAGGGAAGATAGAGAAGAGCAAGCATTCAGCTCCTTCTCCTTTAAACATGGTAACACCAATGCCTCTGAATTTTAGCAGGTCATCTGTTACGTGCCAGGTACTGTGTCAGTAATTTCACTCATTAATTCACTTAACCATTACAATAATCCTGTGGCATAGGTATTATCACCTCAGGAAACTCAGGCTCAAAAAAGCTAACTTATTAGCCCAGGTTCACAGGACTAATGAATAAGCAAAGTTTCAAACTCAGTTCTCAATGAATATTCCACCAATTTAATAAATAAATACCTTTCAATAACCAAAATCCAATTTTTAGATGCTGCTTCTAGAGAGATGACCTCCTCTCAAAGAATCATCATAAAGCTTTTCAATGAAGAGTAAACTGTCAGGCTCCTGAGTCCTGTTATTCCTCAGAACTTTTATAATATACAGCACTCATAAACAAAATGTCCAATCAAAATACCAGAATTTGCTAAAATTAAATATTTTATTCTATATATTAATTTTTTTATTACTTAAAGTATTACAAAGGGTATTACATATGTGCCCTTTTTTCCCCCCACCCTTGACAATCCCATGGCTTCCCCACCCCCCAGTGTCTTATGTCCATTGGTTATGCTTATATGCATGCATACAAGTCCTTCGGTTGATCTCTTACCCCCTCCCTCCTCGGCCTTCCCGCTGCCTTACTCTATCTGCTATGACAATTTAGGGATTTTTTAAATTTGTATTTTTCAAATTTTGCACTGAGGTTCTTCCTAATAGTGAGAATAGTTATTTTGAACACATCAAAATTAGAACATCGTCATCATCATCATATGGAGGAAAAGGCAATTTACCATCAGATGGATGTATAAATGTTAAATGTTTTTTGCACATTAACATACAACTAAGAATTATGAATGTACTCCCTTAATTGGCTCCTTCCCAATGACATTTAAACAAATCTTTCATATCTTAAAAAAAAAAAAGACAAAAACAACAGAAAGAAAACTTCCCATGATCCATATCTCCTCCTCCCCTTCACACCACAGCCAAAATCTGGGAAAGA
>NW_006296797.1:333254-337601 GCF_000327345.1 Myotis davidii | reverse complement strand
TTCCCTACCTCCCACTCATGCCTCAACCCACTCCAGTCTGGTTTCCACCTTCATCCTGCCATCAAGACAGCTCAAGCTAAGCTCTCCAAAGATCCACTTATCTCTAAATCCCATATATTTAACAGAGTAGAAAATCTACAAATTAATTTATCATTTATGTCAGGCTAGAGCTGTGTTGTATATAGCTGCTTCCCCATCTGGCTGTGCAGGTGTGGGCAAGTTGCTCTCTGGGCCTTGGTTCCCCTTTCGCTACTGGACCTAAAGACAGCCATCAATTATACGAATTGATGAATTCATAAAACTCCAGAATTAATATGAGGGAGTTCATGGCTGATAAAGAGGGATGTCATAAATCAGAAGAACTTCATAACTCAAATGAAACTTATGGGAAACCAGCTCTTTACCTCATTTACTTCTCCCATTAGTCCATAAATTAAACCAAAGACCCATGCAGTAAAACCCTGCAGGAAAAATAGTTGTGATCTTTCTCATTAGTGGCCTTTCAAATACATCCCAACTATAGAAAATATGGTCTCTTTACTTACTGAGTGGTTTACTTACAGAAACTTTATTAAAACTTCATTTGCACAGAAACATCATTGTAGTATAATAACTGTTTAAAGACTTCATATACAAGAACTTTTATATGGAGAAACAATACAGCATGGTAGTAATAGTTCTTGGGCTCTGGAGCCAGATTGCCTGTGTTCACGCCCCAGCTCCATTGCTTACTGGCTGAGTTATGCTGGCCAACTTCTCTGGGCCTCAATGAGGGTAACAGTAAGAACTAAACTGCATGTAAAGCTCATGGCATTGTGCCTGAAACATAAGAAATGCTCAGTACATGGTAGATATCATAGTTACGACATAACATGAGATGTTAAAAAGTCACTCAATTGGGTGTTTACATTAATGATAATTCAGGTTCATCAATTGTAATAAATGTACCACTCTGGTGAGAGATAGTGATAATGGGAAAGGCTATGTATGTGTGGGGCAGGTGCTATGTGAGAATTCTTCTCTGTACCTTTAATGAAATTTTGTTGTGAATTTAAAAACTACTCTAAAAAATAAATTCAATTTTTAAAAGTCATTTGAAAAACATATAGGTATGTTTATTATTGGCTTTACATATTCTTGATAATGACTAAGAAATAATGACAACAATTATAGAACACTTAACCCTTACTTGGCCATTTGTGCATATTAAATTATTAAAGAAGATATTGTATCTCTTATATATATGTAAAGTATTGTTAGAATTCCATTGAAGTTTTTCAGATTTCCAGACAAATTTTTCTCTGCTCAATTTAAAAGCACTCAATTATCTTGTCAAGTCTGCAAACTCCATATAGTTCAAGAGCAGATGCCCTGGCCAGGTGGCTCAGTTGCATTGGAGTGTAATCCCATATACTTAAAGGTTGTGGGTTCGAGTCCAAGTCAGGGTATATACCTAGGTTCCAGGTTCAATAGTGGTCAGGGCATGGAAGGAAGGCAACCAATTGATATTTCTCTCTTCAAAATCAATAAGCATATCCTAGAGTGAGAATTTAAAAAAAAAAGCAGCAATATAAGTTAAGGAGAGATCATGGGGAAAAAATGGTTCTTAAATAAGACAAGAAAGGGAGTTTTAGTGATATAATTATGTTACCCAACAGGGGGCTGAAAGGTTCAAGATTACTTACTTATATGTCAAAAATTTGTTAACATGGTAAAGAGCCACAATGTACTTGTGGTGATGAATACTCTCACGGGCTCTTCTGATTTCTCCAGATAAAGGCTGGAAGGACACAACCCCTACTTGGGAGTGAGTCTCTATGCATTCGGCATTTAGTGGAGATGAATCAGTGAGATTACTCCAAACTTTTTCCATCTTGATCATCATTGTTTTTACAAGAGACAACCACCCCATCTTCATTGGGTTTATTTAGCAATAAACAGTCTTTTTGTTATGTAATTAAATTCTTATTTATTGCATCTACAAACCAAATAAAGAAAAAGCCACTGCTGAATGAAGAAGAAATGTAGGTTAATATACTACATTAAGCCAGGGCACTTATAGTTTCTCTGGTTTGTAGCTTAAAATAATAAACATAAGAGCAGCAAGCCTTTACAGAGCACCTACTACATGCCAAGTTCTTTGCACATGTCAACTAACTTTATAATAACCCTTTGAGGAAGGTCGATCTCTCCAAGATCACAAAGATAACAAGTGGAAGGCAAGGAACACAGGCAGTCTTGAGTCTAGAGCACACACTCCTAATCCCTATCCAGCAGCCCCTCTCCCCTCCCCTGACAAGCTACAATTGGACTCATATCACAGAGGCTGTTTCCTGTTAAGTGCTCTTCTCATTCAAGCATTTCGACTTTGAGTAGTCATTTAACGTTCCTCTTATCAAAAATTAATGATAATCCACACATGGTAACCTCTAAAATACTAGCTCCATTGCAACCCTTCTTATACACAGGCTCACTGCGGCTACTTTTACTGGAAAGAGGACTGTGTCTTGAGATGCAGGCACTTTGCTGTATGTTTTCTACTGTTCATAAGTAAAATAGTCATTTTTATTTAACAGCAACAACACACAATTACTCTCTTAAACAAGATGGCTGGTTCAACTCAACACTAAAGTGTAGGTCTCCTTACTATAGCTCCTATTACTCAATTTTATGACGTTGAGCCACTATGTCAACTTGCTATTCATTTAACCTATGGTCGAATTACTTCCTTTACAGGCTATTTCTTACATTCACTACTAACACACTGAATGTGCATTCCACAATATGGGTTGGAAAAATCTGAACTTCTGAAGAAAGATATGATCCAAAAATGTCTAATAAGCTCTCAATGTTATGGCCCCTGATGATCCATTTTATAAGTAGGTTCCAAGAATGTGATATATAATTTGGTGAAAATTATATGTTGTTTTCTGAGGAAGGAACGGAGACTTTTCTGCCAAATAACTATTTTGAATCGTGTGTGACAATACACTTAAAAGTAATAGTGAGAGGATAGAATCCAGGCAGATTTCCAAGCAGAGTTATAAGTACCAGGCCTTTTGGCCTAACTAACAAACTGCTTTGTAGTGCTTATCGAGCATTCCTGATAAAACGACATCCAACACGTAGCCTTGGTTTTTCTGAACAGACAAGCGTTGCAAGTCTAAATCTCAGTAAATTCCTCCAAGGTTATCTAAGCAACAACCTCTATGTCACTAGTTCTTGACCCCTGAGGGAGTCAGACCCTGATGGGAATCTGAGGAAAGCCAGGGACCTTCTTCCCAGAGGAGCGCAAAGTTCACAAGACCACTCCCAGGCCCCAGGAGAATCTCAGCGCTGTACCTTGGACCAGATAAAGTGAGAAAGCTGATGGCAATCTCAAACTCTGCAGAAAAAAAACTTTTTGCTTACGCAGTTTGTTAGGAAAAACAGGTCTTTTTACATATTCCAAACCAAAGGCCTATATAGGGGCAGTGAGGCCAGATCTAGTCAACCGTATTGATCCTCCCCGCCCGGAACGCTCTTCTCTCAAACCCCACAGGGATGCTCCTTGCCTTTCAGTATTCCGTTCAAATGTCACCCTTCAGAAAGGATTACTTTCTTGACACCTTATCAAAAGCATTCCTTTGTTATCACATCTCGCTCTTTTATTTTTACAAAAGTACTTATTAGTATCCAAAGGTGTCTCATTAGTTTTCTTATTGACTTATTTTGTCTCCCCTATTAGAGTATAAGCTCCTAAAAGGGCAACTATCTTGTCTGACCCGTTCCCCACTGTATCCCCAGTGCCCATCACGGTGCTTGGTACACAGTGCGCATGTGACAAATGTCTGTTGCTTTAAACTGAAAAATAGGATGTTGATGTTGGAATTAAGGTTTTAACTAGTTATGAGTCAGCGCCCTCTCCCTCTTTCCGTAACTAGGGGTCTCTCCGATCAGTGTCTACAGTGTGCCAGGCGCGGTTGCAGGTGCAGCGGACCCAGAAGCGAGTAAAACCGACGAGCACCCTTGTCCTCACAGACCCTCCCCTGGAGTGGCCCGCCCGGCCCACGTCTCGTCCACACCATACCTGGGAGACGCGGGCGAGCCCGCTCCATGCCCCCCGTGGAGGGGGATGGGGAGACTCCCCAAGTGGAAGGAAGACGGTCTCCAGCCCACACTTCCACAGCAAGCCTCCGGTTTCCCCAAACCAGCCCTCCCCACCTGCCCGCTCGCACGGAGCCCCCACCGGGTGCAGAACCGACTCGAGGCAGGACTACAGTGACGGGGTGAGGGGAGGAACCAGGAAACGGGACGCCGAGGCGAGTGCCCCAAGGCTGGAGGCGGGAGAGCCTGCCGTGCCGGTCG
>NW_006296797.1:332584-333232 GCF_000327345.1 Myotis davidii | reverse complement strand
CGTCCTCCTCCCTCCCTCCAATGTGTCTTTTCTTTGCCTACAAGGACTGAAGGCGGCGTGGTTGAGAGGACAGGCTCTGGGGCCAGAAAGACCTGGATTTTTTTTAAAAATCTATTTTTATTGATTTTAGAGAAGGGAGACAGACGGAAACATCAACAATGAGAGAGAATCACTGACTGCCTGCCTCCTGCACGCTCCCTACTAGGGACGAGTCCACAACCTGGGCAGGTGCCCTGACTGGGAATCAAACCTGTGGCCTCTTGGTGCATGGGACGATGCCCAACCAACTTAGCCACACCAACAGGCAAGAAAATAGTTTTCATAGCAGAAAAGGTTCATAATCATACCCCAAATGCAAAGCATTGTAGCTATGTCGACCTTGAGGGCGGGGCCAGTGGACGGGAGGGGCGGGGCCAAGGTGGGGGAAGGCAGGCAGGAAAAACGAGGGTGGGGAGGCGAGTGGAAGTGGGCAAAGGCGGGTCGGGACCTGGAGGGCAGAAGAACGGAGGTGAAGGCAGGAGAGGCGGCGATGGGGTGATAGAAAAGGAGGCGAGGAGACCGCGTTTCACCTCCTTGTCGGCCAGGATCTTCTCCAGGGCCCGGGACACGAACATGCTCTTGGTCTGGCCTTCCTGCATGGCACCAGCC
>NW_006296797.1:330871-332538 GCF_000327345.1 Myotis davidii | reverse complement strand
CGGCGATGGGGTGATAGAAAAGGAGGCGAGGAGACCGCGAGGCAGCGAGGACCGTGAGAGTGGAGTTAGGGGTAGGAGAGGAGATGGGAGGAGAGGAAGGAAGGGGGGAAAGTTTGGGAAAAAAGAGGATTGGCCAGAGACTGAGAGAGGTGACCAAGGGGCAAGAGGAGGAGGAGAGAGGCAGCCAAGGGAGTGGAAGAGGAGGGAAGGTGGTTAGAGTTGAGGGTAGGTGGTTAGAGACGAGAGGAGTCATGAAGGTAGGAGAAGCAGGGGGAGAGGTGGAGATGGGGTGAGAGGAAGTGAAGGGGTGAAGGCAGGGAGGAGGTCGGGAGTGGAGAGCGTAGAAGAGCAGAGAAGAAGGAAGAAAAGAGATGCGAGGAATAAAGGGAAGAGGGGGAAGTTAGGACAAGGGCAAAGGAATGAAAGGGAAAAAGAATGGTGTGGGAGGAGGTGAAGGGGAGGAGGTGAGAAAGGATGGAAAGAAAGCACGGTGGGTGATGGAGAGAGAAAAGGAAATGAAGGGGATGATGAGTGGATGGGAAGGAGAAGCAAAGGGAAGGTAGAGAGAGAAAGAGAGACAGTTTTTCGTGTGCACTCTCCAAACGGGATTTCTCCCTGCTGTTGGCAAGACACACCCCTTCCGCACAAGCCTCCTGTCTGCGTAGCAGAGCTGACCCCTGGCATCTAGTATGGAGACCCTCTGTGCATCTAGTGCCAGCCCTGTGCACAGTGCAGCCAGGAAGAGCCACCCCAAGTGCATAGCCCTCTGGAGTGCATCCGTTTATTCTCATAACCTTGTGGTTCCTCCCCGTGCAGTACACCAGGGCAAGGGGGCTTGGGGTAATGTCTGACAGAAGCAGAAACAGAGATCGCCAGTGTTATACAGCTGCAAATGAGTATACGAAGACAGATCCTCTGGCCCTAGGGCACCTTCCCCCCATCCCACACCAGTGATATCACAACACCACTGGTGATGCCCCTTGGAGCCCTTTCTTTTACACTGCCATCCTCCCCCCCTCTCCCAATTGGGGCCATGGTGCTTTGGGCTCATGCAAGAACATGTATTTCTTGGAAACCACAGAAACTTCCCATGCAGGCATGTTCAAAAATGCTCAGGTCTCAGTTCAAACATCTCAGGGAGGCCCTCCCTGACCACCCTGTTTATTTATTTATTTTTAATTGATTTCACAGAGGAAGGTAGAGGGAGAGAGAGATAGAAACATCAATGATGAGAGAATCATTGGTCAGCTGCCTCCTGCACACCCCGCACTGGGGATCGAGCCCACAACCCAGGCATATGCCCTTGACCGGAATTGAACCCTCGACCTTTCGGTCCGCAGGCGGATGCTCTATCCACTGAGCCAAGCTGGCTAGGGCCTGACCACCCTGTTTAAATAGCCACCTCTCCTGCTGGCCCCTGTGGCTCAGTTGTTTACTAAGCATCCTCCCATGCGTGGCCAGGTCACTGGGTTCAATTTCCGGTCAGGGCACACGCTCAGGTTACAGACTGGATCCCCAGTGGGGGGCATGCTCAGGTTACAGACTCCATCCCCTGTGGGAGGCATGCAGAAGGCAGCTGAATGATGATGTTTCTCTCTTTCCTTCTCCCTTCCTTTCTAAAAAAATCAATAAAAGCATATATATTTTTAAAAAGTGCAAAGCCACAT
>NW_006296797.1:329194-330818 GCF_000327345.1 Myotis davidii | reverse complement strand
TTCATTGCATTTTCTTTTTTTTTTTTCTTTTTTCATTGCATTTTCTGACCTTTTTAACTTGTTGACTTGTTTGTGATCTGCCAGGTATAGGCCACAGAAGGGCAGACTGTATCCCCAGGGCCTGGTCCAGAGCCAGGTCGAATGTTTCATGGCCATGAATTCCATTGCTGTAAATGTGGCTTTATAGCTCTTCCTGTTAAAAAGCGGAGTCTGTTTCTTTGGGGTGGCCTTGTGACTTGCCTTGACCAATAGTTGTGATAGACGTGAGGCTGTGTGTGGTCCAGAGCCTGTGCATCAAGAAGTCTTGGATGCCCAGAAAGCTTCTGGAAGAGAGGCCCAGCCATTCCAGCTGACCCACCCGCGGAATAAAGCAGGTTCAGTAAGCCTGGTGAAACCAGCAGAACTGCCCAGCCAACCCACCGAGTAGCAGAAAACAACAAATGATTGTTCTTTTAAGCCACTCCATTTTGGAGTAGTTTGTTACACAGCATGAGACACCCCTTAATCCTTACGTGTTGAATGAATGAGTGCTTGAATGTGTGACATTCTCTGGGAAGTGCAGTGCAATCCCCTGACTAACAGAAGTTTTGAGCCACCCCCCACAACAAGGTCAGGCTATGTCACTCCCTGCTGAAAACCCTGCAGGACTCCCCAGTGCCCTTGGAATTGAATCCAAGGGAAAGTTTCTCCTGCTAGCTGGAATTAGAACGTTCCTATGAAACCTTACGTAAGCTGAAATGGCACAAGGCGAAGAAGCAATTACCATTAATGTATATGGGAAATTTTTTGAGTGTTCCCAGATAACGTAGCAGAACACCACATGTGCACCCGTCAATCCGCTCAAGCTATAGACTCGCCATTTTATCTGTTACTGGATGCTGGCTAATGGAAACCACTTTGCTACCAGCAGAACCAGTAGTAACTTCGGCAGCTTTCAAGATTCTCTCTCTGTGTGTAAGTGGTTTGATTGGTGAACACTCAATAAGTGTTCAAAAGTTCAATACCTTTATTTCATTCACCACAATCAAAACACTTAAGTGTGTCCAGTTTTACTCTAAGCAGAACCCCCTTAGCGCTCTCTGAGGCTTTTCTGATACCTTAGGATACATCTTGGTGATGGATGCACGACATAAATGAGGGTGAGACACAGATGCTCACAGTCACAGCTCAAAGCCCTGGGGCTCGATGTGGAGCTGCTCGCTGCATGTGGATCCCGGAGGAGCTTGGTGGTGTCACTTTCACTGCTCAGGGTGTGCACTGCCTCTATAATGGCTCCCTTTTGCTTTACGGATTTCTTTTGGTTAAGGAAAACAGGTACCGGTGTAGGTCTTTTGTACTAGTAAAAGCCAAGCCAAGGAGCGCGAACTTTTGAAAAGCAGGGGATACCTGTGTCTCACCTTGGCTGAAGTCTCTGCCTGAACCTCTCTCTCCCCTTTTCTTCTCTTCCTCCCCAGGACTCTCCAGCCACACTGGATTCCCTTTTTGTTTCCATCAAGGGCTTGGCTGGAGCATCCCTCTTCCTCTCAATCAGTGCATCTCAATGAGGGCAGTGCGACCCCCCAGGGCATGTTGAAATTTTGTGGGGGGAGTAATTTTATTGTTATGATGCGGGGAGGGGAGCAGG
>NW_006296797.1:326980-329165 GCF_000327345.1 Myotis davidii | reverse complement strand
AACATCCTGCAGAGAGCGGGACAATCCCAAATGGCAAAGATTTACACGTTTCTCACGTGGCTGGACTAGACATCCCTGTAGGGGAGAAACCTGTTCAAAATGATCTAAACCTAGAACCTACATCTGCTTTACATATAAACACAAAGCACTTCTCATCCTGTTTTAATATGTATGGAATTTTCCAGGAATGCAACTATTATTGTAGTTCAAGGGGAAACTGTTTTGTCTGGAACTGTTGTTCGCCATTTCAAAACCACATCACTGCCATGTATTCCAGCCATGGTATCTGAGTTGCCACCACAGCACCCTGGTAAGTCTGCTTTGTAGCTGTCACCATTCGAGGGATTCTTTTAGGTTCCTGCATCAGGCTGCTTTATTGTATCCCTTAGACTCTAAGGCTTAGACTTAGAGTAATTGTGTCTGAGCATTTATACATCATAATAAAATTTGCAAATTATCCATTGCTTTCCTTTTGTTTCATCTTTGTTAGGTCATTATCTTTTTTTAAAAAAATTATGTGTGCGGGAAGATTTAATTGCCTATGAATTTCATTTTTGAATAGTTAATGGAGACCTAGTGGTTATAAAAAGGGGTGTGTGGTGTCTATTGGGGTTGGAAAGCCCTGCTGGCTGGCTCCTTCCCACCATTCTGTTCGAAGCTCAAGGTCACTGTCAAGGGAGGCTGTCACTAACTTCCCAGTCTTATCGCCCCTGCTCCCACGACTTGTTTCCACATCGTCTTGATTTACTTCACTTGTTGCACTAAATTTAATTTGAAATGGTGGTGTGTGTGTATCTGTGTACTAGGTATCTTTTGCTGCATAAAAAAAAATTACCTGAACACTTTGTGGCTTGGAAGGAAACGTTTATGATCTCATCATTTCTATGGGTTAGGAATTTGGGAGCAGCTAGGTCGGTTCTGACTCAGGATCTCTCATGAAGTTGCAGTCAGGCTGTCAGCAGGGGCCAGGTCATCAGAAGGCTTGTCCGGAGCGGGAGGAGTCGCCCACAGGGTGGCTCCCTCACAGGGCTGCTGGTTGGAGATCCCAGTTCTTCACCTTCCTATAGGGCTGCTGAGTGTGTCCCTGACGCAGCACCTTACTTTCCCCACAGCGAGTGGCCCAAGAGAAAAACAGAGAGAGCCATCATAGCAGGCCACAGTGATTTTTATGACCTAGTCTCTGAAGTGGCTTACCACACAGATGTGGTGCTGTTTTGGTGACTCAACCATGTTTGGCATAAATGGTGGTGATGTGGTTTTGAAATGGTGAACTTCCAGACAAAATACAGTTTTCCCTTGATTTACATACAATTGCTTTAGAAATGAATGACAAGTTCAGTCCACACTGAAGGAGAGAAGCATTAGGCTCCACCTTTTAAAGGAAAGGTCTGTTTTCACATGAGTTTGTTCATCTTGTTTTCTCCAAGTAGAAGGTGCATCCATGAAGGTAGAGACGTTGTCTCATTCATAGTTCTATACCCAGAGCACATAGGAGGTGCTTAGTAACTGTTTATGGATGAATGAATGAAGGTGGCTGGATTGGGGTCCACATGATTTAATCCTTCAATCAGCAAGTTATTTGGGGGACAACTTGTGCATTTCTAAGGTAGGCACAATAACGGTTCCCAAAGATCTCCCCATCTTAACCCCCTGAAACCTTAGAGGGCAAAGGGATTTTGTAGCTGCGAGTAAGGGTTTGGAAATGGGGAAATTATTCTAGATTATCCAGTAGGCTCAATATAATCACAAGGATCCTTATAAGAGGAACACAGGAGGGTCAGGGTCAGGAGATGTGATGATGGAGCAGAGGTTGGAGTGATTGTGGGGCCACAAGTTGAGCAGCACAGGCAGCCTCTAAAAGCTGGAAAAGGCAGAGAAATGGGTTCTCCCTTAGTGCCTCCACCAGAAACACGGCTTGACGCTTCCGACCTCCAAAACTGTGAGAGAATACATTTGTGTTGCTTTAAGCCACCACATTTATGGGAATTTGTTATGGCAGTTAAATTTGAATTTCAGGTAAACAAGGAGTACTTTCTTTAGTTTGAGTATGTCTCATGCAATCACTGGGACAGAGTTATATTTTAAAAGTATTTGCTGCTTACCTGAAATAGAAATAATTGCAATTTAACGGAATACGTTGTATTTTTTTTATCCAGCGAACGCTCCCCCTTACTCCCCCTCCCCC
>NW_006296797.1:320040-326912 GCF_000327345.1 Myotis davidii | reverse complement strand
ATCCAGCAGCCTCGTTGGACCACAAGGCCATCTTTGACACAGAAGTCTCCTCAGCAGAGCAACTAGAGAGGAGGCACGTGGCTCCCTGACATTCCGGGGTGCCTACTGATGGACTTCTACATGAGGTGGACATAAGCACCTTTTATTTCCCGTTCCCTCCTTTTTGCAGCTGAACCTGGTCGTAAGTAGTAAAGTTGGCAGCTACCCGTGTCTGCTCTGACTCCTGCTTTCCTCTGAGTAATCTCTCAACGTGGTGACACGCAGCATCGCGTGAGGCCCTTGTGGCCAGCCTGCCGATGGCCTTTCCCGTTGCCAGTCCGGGTTCTTCCCACCGCACACAGACTCTTTATACGCCTGGCCATCCTGGATGACCCGCCCGCTCCCAGGGTGCCTCTGTGTGCCACTGTTCCCTTTGAAACATATTTACTTCCTGTGTTTACTTTAAGGCAGAACTCAAACGCAGCGTCCTCGACTCCTGCCAGCAGGTCTGCGGCGGCCACACGCACACACACGAGCAGAATCCAATGGCAAGGTACATAACCTCCTTTGGAGAGACTCCCCAAAGTCTACGGTTGAGGCTTTTCCCAACTATGAGGCCCCAACTCGAGCCCCCACTGCGCTAGAAATGTTAACTTGTTCGATGTAAATAGTTAAGACACCACGGTGTGGGATTTTGTGGTTTGCTTGTCCCGAGGAGAGGACCCTGAGACAAGGGTTTGAGTGTGTTTGGGAGGGGATCCTAGGACACAACAGCAGGGAGCGGGGATGCAGCCAGCAAAGGTGTGACATCAAGCCAGTGACCGCTAAGGGCATCTGGGGCTCTAGCCCACTGGACAACCCAGAGTCAGTGTAGACGTGCCTTGGAGTTCTCCAGCGAGGGAGGAGGGAACCGGGGTAGTTATTCACTTAGTCCCCACCCATCTTGGCTGACGGGCTGCTTCTGGGGACCTGGACTCAGACTGTGCCCTGCACACAGGCTGGCCGAGCCCCACGGCCCATGGACAGCAGCCTCCTCCAGGCAGGACAGGGTAGGTGAGTGCCCAGGGCAGATGGCTGGGGCACTGACGGCGTCTGCCACATGCTGCTTTGGAAATTGTTTTGATTTAAATATGTCAGACTCTCAGCCTCAGAGGTTTCTCTGGCCAAAGACGTGTGCTCGGCCAAATTTGGGAAGACCAGAAGTGCCAGTGGGTTGACACACTTCGGAGAGCTGCCCAATGATAAACCTACAGCTCTGGCGCATGCTCTATGTCAGTGATGACGAACCTTTAGAGCTCGGCATGTCAGCATTTTGAAAAACCCTAACTTAACTCTGGTGCCGTGTCACATATAGAATTTTTTTTGATATTTGCAACCATAGTAAAACAAAGACTCATATTTTTGATATTTATTTTATATATTTAAATGCCATTTTTAACAAAGAAAAATTAACCAAAAAAAAAAAGAGTTTGGGTGTCACCTCTGACACGCGTGTCATAGGTTCGCCATCACTACTCTATAGTCTCCCAGAGGTCCCCAGTGACCACTAGCCTGAGGGCAAACCCCGTAGTGGCTTCCTTCCCTTCCCTGTTCTCCCACTGATGTTTCCCAAATAAACCATTTGCACCCACATCCTTGTCTCGGGATATGCTTCTGGGGAACCCCACTGTGGGGATAGAATGATGGTTCCCCAAAGATACCCACATCCTAATCCGCAGAACCCGTGAAGATGTTACTTTACATGGCGAGAGGATTTTGCAGATGGGATTGCATTAAGGATCTTGGGATGGGAAGATTACTCTCGACTATCTGGCTGGGCTGAATATGATCACAAGGGTTCTTATAAGTTTAAAAGGAGGCAGAAGAGTCAGAGCCAGAGGAGGCACATGTGACGACAGAAGCAGAGGTCGGGGCGATGCCATTGCTAACTGCGAGGACGCAGGAAGGGACCATGAGCCAAGGCGAGTGGGCAGCTCTAGATTCAGGAATAGCTAAGGAAAAAGATTCTCCTCTGGAGCCTCCAGAAAGGACACAGCCCTCATGACACCTTGAATTCGGCCCAATGAGACCATTTTTAGACTTCTGGCCTCTAGAACTGTGAGATAAGAAATCTGTGTTGATTTAAGCCACTAAGGCAATTTGTTACAGCAGCCACAGGAAAATAATACCTAGACAATGAGTGTACCCGGCAAGTGTTGAATTGCAAACAACAGGTTCACTCTAGATCATTTAAGCAGAAAAGGATTTTATTAAAATATACCAAGAAGGAGGGCCAGGGAATCAGTTTTGGAGGCTCCACCACCAAAGGCAATGTCCACATTTAACTGCTGGACAGGCCAGAAATACCCACTGCTACCACCCTGGAGTGCAGGCTGTCTGCTCACAGTGGCCAGTGCTGAGTATGGGATGCACTTTCTAGGACCCGGCTTCTGTAGCTGTCCCTGAAAGCTGCAGGACTTTCTGCTACTCTCACCGGGTGGATTTGAGGTGTGCCTTCTTCATGTCACTCACTTCCAAATTGAAGGCCCGTCTGGTTATGACTGATTGGCAAAGCCAAGGCCATCCACCTGCCTCTAGCTGCAAGGGAGGCTCGAAATCAGGTCTGGCTCCACCTTCCACTTGTAAGGTGGGACATCCCCCACACATAGACAGGGTAGCCAAAAAGCATGCCACGTGCTCCCCACAGCTAACCTTTAGATAAGCCTGAGGAAGAAGGAGGGCCCTTCCAGGTGAAAGGAACAGCATGCTTCGAGGTGTGGAGGCTACACTGGGCTGGGCCTGTAGGAAAGAAAATACAGCAGAAAGATGAAGGAATTAGGGTCAGGGGCGTGCCAGTGGGCATCCAGTACAAACAGGAAATGAACACAAAATAATTTGATAAAGGAAATTAGAGAAAATCAATTTTGGGGGAACCAGTTGTAGGTCAATGTGATAAGTATTGTCAGAGTCCCTTGTTCTGTTGTGGCTACAGACCTGTAGTCTGGCCTGGCTCTTCCATGGGAGGTTCTTGGTTGAGTAGCAGCAGAGACAGATCAAGGCAGAGATTCCTAGTAGGAATCCTGTAGTCATTCCTTCCTTCCTCTTGAGCAATGTAACTATGATTTTTAGCCAGAAACCTAACTACTCAGTGAAATACTAACCATCCCTGCCTTTCTCACATCTAAGAGTCATCTTGTGATTACGCTCTAGCCACAAGGTGTTAAGTGAGATGCGTAGGTCTCCTTAAAGGGGTGAGGGCGTATCATTCTTCACTCTCTCCTCTTCCCTTCTGGCCAGAATGTGGATACAGTGGCTGGAGGTAGAGCAGCTGTTTTAGGCCACGAGGCAGTGTGCTAACTGCAGCCAGAGCATCAAAACACAAGGATGCGGGTCTCCAAAAGCCATGGACTACTGACCTCTGCACTCTTTCACAAAGAGAAAATTGCCTATCTTGTTTAAGTTGCAGTTATTTTTGTTTTTTCCTGATGTATGCAGCCAAACCTAATTAATACACTAACTTTTACTAACTTAATAAAACAAAGGGCTATGCCAGAATGACGATGGATCTTTTACAAAACTAATTAGAAGACTGGAGAACCAGGCTGAGAAAATAAGTGGGAAATGAGGATGTTCGGGGAATCCGAAATTATGCCAAAAGAGGATTCTGGAAAGGATGCTTTTGGTCTCAGAACTGAATACTGGGTCCTCATTCTTGGCTTTGTCTAGCCTTTCAGAACAAGTCCTAAACCTCTCACCTACATTGCTTACTGCAGATTTAAAGGCCTGAGCCCAGGATCTACTAATTTTACCCTAATTCCATCCTCAACCTTGACGCAATTTATATATCGGCCACCAGAGGACGCCAATGTCCAGGCAGTTCAGATGGACTCACCACCTGGTCCTGTTTTACTCCCCTCTGAAAAAAAAGGAAGGAAAATGTTTTGGCTTCATCGTCTGGCCTTAGCATCATTCTCATTAGCTCCCCGGCACCAGAGGAAAATCTGATAGCTATGTCATGTGTGAGTTCGTACTGGCTTATTTTATCCTTCAGAGGTAATCAGAAAAAAATCTCCCTCACCACAACGTTCCATGAGCCCACCTCATAAAATCTGGGGACTTCCTTCTCCGCTTTCATTGCCAGCCTTAGGCGAAAATCAGCCAAGTTTGATTTCGATACACATCCACAGCTGCACTATTTTGCCTGTGAGTGCTTCTCATCTAGGACCTACGATACAAATAAAGCTTCAACCACCCCCACATTAATTTATATCTGTGTTGTCTGTTTCCCCACACAAGAAATTCAGGTCGATGAGAACAAGGACTTGGGTGCTTTGTCCCCAGGGCCTAGAACAGAGCACAAGCACCATATGGTGATGGGACAGAAGGAAATGTCTGCCTCCCCATCTCCTCTCTGCCTGGGTTAGGCCGCAGCACCCTTCCCCAGCCAGCTTGCTCCCTCCTCCCAGGCTCTCCTAAACTCCTGCAGGTAGGATTTGCAGCTCTCCCCTTGGGAGTCACTTAGTCATATCCCAAGTTGCCACATTTTATTCCCTCCTTTCCTCATTTTGTACTTCCAGCTGGGAGCCGTGGGACTGGGAAGCAAAGAGAATGATCCTTCCCATAATGCGTTCAGCTACAACTGTCCCCTGGCTGCCTCCCCGAATTCTCCAAAGGGATTTTAGGGGCTTAGGAGGAGGGGGGCGGTCTCAGAGCCTCACAGATCCCCTGATGTCTGCTGCCCCAGGTACCTCTTCCTTTAGTTCCTTCACCATGGCACCCGACCTCCTGGGACTACTGCTTTCTTCCCAAATCTGCTCAGGTGGCAGGCACTTTGGAGCTAATTTCCAAGCTGGTTCCTATTGAAGGCAATGGCTTTCAGAGCCCCTGGGCCCAGGAGGAGAAGGGGAAGGGGACCAAACTTTCCCACTGTTTTCATTAATGCCCCAACTGGAAGAGATTATTTGGCAATAGAATCTCTCTGTTCCTAAAGATACTAAGACTCTAGGAATTGTAGATTCTCTCTGGTCTGGTAAAAATTATCTCCCAGACTTGTGGACACAGAATTCATTCCAGCCTGCTCAGAATCTCCAACTCATTTTCCCATGGTCAGAACTGATTTCTGTCCTCAAGTTCTCTTGTTGCTTGTGCCTCAATTAAAGCAGTTATCCTGGTTTTTATTCTTCTCAGAGCCTGAAGCTCCTTAAGACAAGAACCACTTTTTACACATCTCAGAATTCCCTAGAGCTGGGATACCCAACATCCTCCCATCACACACGTGCACACACACACACACACACACACACACAGAGCCGGGCTAGACTGTGAGGGTGAGGTTTTTGTTTGTTTGTTTAGCAGTTCATGTACTTTTGAGAAAGTAGCAATGTAGTGAAATTTTCATAAACTTTAACTGCTGTTTGTTCTAATATTTTAATCTCCTTCCCTTTTGGGGGGTATAGTGATGGTGCTTTAAATACTCCTTTTTGTCTTATCTTAAAGTCTTTACTTGGTAATATAAAAAGCAGACCATCTTATGTAGATCGTCCAATCATTTGATTTGTTTTTAAGAAATTGTACTGGCCTTGAGAAGTCCAAAAGGCTGGGAACCATTGTCCCACCGTAATCAGCACAGTCCCCAAAGCAGAAAACCTCCAATTGCCATATGACACAGAAATTCCACTCCGAGGTGTATTCCCAAGAGAACTGAAAACAAGGTACACAAAATCTTGTACAGGAATGTTCACAGCAGCACTATTCACAACAGCCAGACAGTAGAAGCAACTCAAATGTCCATCACCAGATAAACTGATAAACAAAATGTGGAATAGTAACGCAATGGAATATTATCTGTCTATATAAAACCCTAATATGCAAATCAACCAAATAGCAGAAGGACAGGTGAACGACTGGTTGCTATGACACACACTAACCACCAGGGGGAAGACGCTCAACGCAGGAGCTGCCCCTAGCCCGCAGGCCCTGCAGAGGGCAGCAGTGGGGGGCGGGGCCGATGAGCAGGCAGGGCCAGGCCAGCCAAGGCAAGTGCAAGCAGGGCCCTGATGCCCTGCAGATTGCCCTGCAGATCGACCCTGATCACCAGCCAGGCCTAGGAACCCTACCTCTGCACAAATTTCGTGCACTGGACCTTTAGTTTGGCCACAAAAAGCACTGAAGTCCTGAAACATGCTACAATGTAAATGAACCTTGAGCTGAACCGGTTTGCCTCAGTGGATAGAGCGTCGGCCTGCGGACTGAAGGGTCCCAGGTTTGATTCCGGTCAAGGGCATGTACCTTGGTTGCGGGCACATCCCCACTGGGGGGTGTGCAGGAGGCAGCTGATTGATCTCTCTCATCAATGTTTCTAACTCTCTATCCCTCTCCCTTCTTCTCTGTAAAAAATCAATAAAATATATTTTTAAAAAAATGAACCTTGAAAACATTACACTAAGTGAAAGAAGCCAGGTGAAAAAGGACAAATATTGTATGGTTCCACGCATATGAAATACCTAGAATATGCAAATTTATAGCCAGAAAATAGATTAGAGGGTACCAGAGGCTGGAGGTGGTGGGGGGACAGGGAGGGATGGGGAGTTGTTATTTAATGGGTACAGAGTTTCAGTTTGGGAAAATGAAAACGTTCTACAGCTGGATGGAGGTGATGGTTGTACAACAACATTAATATACTTAATGCTACTGAACTGTCCATTTAAAAATGGCTAAGATGGCAATTTTTACTTTATGTATTTTACCAAAATTAAAAATAACAAAGGAGGGAGGGAGTGACTGTGTCACACGTTGCTGATCCAAGTTGGATGAGGGCTTTGAATGACCATGGGATTGAGCTTTGAATGACAGGTCAAGGGTGAGTAGAGAGAGAGAAATTTGAGACAGAGAATATAGACTCTGATTTTGCTATA
>NW_006296797.1:314420-320017 GCF_000327345.1 Myotis davidii | reverse complement strand
GAGAGAAATTGGGCTATAGCTGGAGATGAGTTAAACAGAGGTGTTTTCCCCCACCTAAAGATGAAAGATCCAGGAGTTAACCCCTTGTGGCCCAAGATACCTGCTCTACCACGGTCATATGTCCATTTCAGGTACCAGAGAAGAGCCATGACAGGTAGGTGCATGGCCCCTCCCTTTAAGAACACCCCCAACTTCACCTTTACCCACTCCCCAGCACCACTCTGCATTTCCACATAATCCCATGGCTACAACTTAGTCCCATGTCCACACCCAGCTGCAAGGGGGGCTGGGAAATGTAGTCTTGATACCAGGCTACATTTCTTTTTCTGCTTAAACCATTTGGGGTTGGGTTTTCTGTCATTTGCCATCAAAAGAGTGCTGACTAATACATCTATCAGACTCATTTATCCTCATATTTGGGAGATCTCCGTGTATTGCCAAGAGCTCATCAGCTTGATATCTAAGAGGATGACCTAGGAAACTGAATCCTGTGTATAGCAGTCACAGTTCAATCAGAGAAGCTAAAAACCCTCCAGGTTTTAAACGGAGGGAATATAATACAGGGCATTAGTTACAAGGGTGATGGAGGAGCTGAAAAGTCAAAAGGGCATGCTAGACAACCTGATGATTAAACAGCAGGAAGATGCTGCCACCCCTGTGGGGGGAGGAGTAAAGAGAGGAGTTGGTGTTACCATGCTTCAGAGTCTGGGCCACCGGGTGGAAGTCTGGCCAGGCAGCCAGAGCCAGGACCCCCGAGGGAGGAGCTGGAACCACAGAGGAGACACAGCAGCTGCTGAAGTTGCTGAAATGCCCTGGATTCTCCTCTCCTCTCATTCTCTGGGCTCCACCTAGTGATTCCCATGAGCTGAATCCACCCAGAAACAAGTGATACTATATGTGTGCAATAACTCCTTGAGTCCTGGCACATATAGGCTCTTGGAAGGTGTTGGTTGAATTTGAATTTGAAGATGAGAGAGATGTTTGCAGTTTCTTCATCTGTACAGTGAAGATAAAGAGAGCAGTGCCAAACAGGATGGACTAGAGGATTGGGAGAGCTGATACATGTCAGGCATCAGCACCGCCATCGGTACATAGTAAGTGCTCAATAAACACACTACAAATAATGACAATCTTTAGCTGCCACCATACAAGGCAGATATTACTGCATCATTACCCCAGTTTTACCAGGAGGCTTAATTAGTTTTAGAGCAGAGGTTCTCAACTGGGGACAATCTTGCCCACCAAGGCATACTTGGTTGTCACAATGGGGGTAGGAGGACTACTGGCATCCAGTGGGTAGAGGCCGGTGTGTTATGAGTCCCTCAATGCATAGGACAGCGCCCACAACAGAGAAGTATCTTAGAGAGAACACCATGCCCAGCCCACAGCTTGTGTTTCCTTTTCCCCCTCAAGTCCTCCTCTTCTTCCTCTCACCCGATTCCTGTCACTGCTTTCAATTCCCCACTGGGTTCGGCTAAGCATTCCTTCCTATTTATAGAATCTCAGGTATGAAAGGGCCCATCCAGGTCCCTCAGCCCAACCATCCAGGCTCTCTGCGGGGAGCTTTGAAGGTGCTGTCTCGTTTAATCCTTATAACACCCTCATGAGGCTCGTGGGATCCCCTATCCTTGGCAGAAGAGGAAAGGGAGGCTCACAGAGGTTGCGTGAATTTCAGCGACCACACAAGTAGGAAGTGCTGAGCTCGAAGCCACATGATCCCAGAAGCTGGAGTCTAACCTTTCAAACACGAGACGTGGAGAACCAACAAACAGGACCCCTCACCCCCGCCCCAGTCTCCAAGAGTCGCATTCCAGCACAGCCCCACTGGGAGATGTTCTGGGCTAAGGAGTATGGGGATTAGACTCCAAAGGGACTGCAGAATGCGTTTCATGTGCACCAACCTGAACCGGGGGAGAACAAGCTGACTGAGGGTGCAGGATTCAGGGCCCAGGGTGTAGGGAGCTAAACACGCTATTGGACAAGGGTGAGTTTGTTATTTGTGAGCATTCCTGTGATACCAGATTTAACACCTTTAATTCCTCAGGAGACAGACAGATGCTCCCAGGCTCCCAGGAGGGCAGCTTGGAAAAACATGGACCCGGACCAAGTATGGCAGAAAGGCAGCACTGCCCAGCAGGCTGTGAAGGAAGGGCGGCCAGATCCCGAAAGGCAGGTATGCAAAAGTGAAGATACTAGATGAGGTGGGAAACCCCGTCCCACAATGCTCCAGTTCCCCAACACGTCAGAGATGTGTGGTAAGGAGCTCCGTGGGGCTGGCCCTCTCTCTAGACCAGGGCTGACGACTACTGGGATCCACTGGGGCCCCCAGTAGGAATGGGATTGCTGGCCATGCCATGGTTTATTTATCAGCTCCTTCCTTGAAGAAACTTCAAGCGTGTTTCCAATGTATTGCCATTATGGGCAAAGTCCCCCCCAAATCTTTGTGCACGTGTCACGCTACTCCCTGGTGTAGGTAAGAAGTAGGATAGCTCAGCCAGAAGATGAGTGTAATTTTAATGTAACAGATCTGACAAATTTCCTTCCAGAGAGGATATCAGTTTGTAATCCAGTTTCCTTATACCCTTGCCAATACTTGATAACATCAAACTTCAAAATCTGTATTTCATAAAAGCGAGGTTGAGGCCTTTGCACATGATTATTGACCATCTGGTTTTCCTCTTTGGTGAACGGCCAGTTTCTCTCCTTTGCCTGAAGTTGTGTTGGGCTGTTTGTCTTAAAAAATTTTTTTTTAATTTGTGGAAGTTCTTTATATATTTTGCCCGTATAAACTACAAATATTTTCTCCCAGCTTGTCACTTACTCTGCAATGTAAAGTTGCAAAGGTTTTTCCTCTGGTTGTTGTTGAGGTGATAAATACTTAACAAAACTCTTCACATCAATTTCTGGCACACAGCTAGCATTCAACACACAGTTGAATTGAGTACCTTCTCTATGCAAAACAAGACAGGGACTGGGTAGGGTGAGCTGAGCCAGGCAAAATGTAAGGGAGGGTGGGCACCAAAAAAACCAGTGATCAGGATAATTATATTTGTAGTGCAAAACTGACAAAAATAAAAACGAATGCAAAAAAAACCATAATGAATTAAATACCAATATTTTTTATAAAAATAGGATCGCTCGGTAACAGTGCCATGCCCACGTTATCCTGGAGCCTGAGGCAAAAGGCAAAATCTGGAATACTGTTCCTGTTTTTATTTAAAATGCTGATATTTTGTTCACCATGATTTTTTTACATTGATTTGGATTGTTTTTAAAATTGCATCATAAATATTTTTTATCCTGATCACCAAGTGTTTGGCACCCCTTAAATTTCGCACCCATGTCAGTCTCAAAAGTGTGTTGGTTTGAATGAGAAACTATGTGGTTACTCTACATCTTAACCATATAAAATCTTTGTGCATGGTAAAACTTCAGAGAACTTAAGAGTAGATTTTCACAAAATCTCAGAATCCAAAATTACTTTACAAAAAAAAATGAGTTTTGTAATAAATAACTATTGAAAATGCTGCATACTGCCCTAACTGGTTTGGCTCAGTGGATAGAGCGTCGGCCTGCAGACTGGGGGGTCCCGGGTTCAATTCCGGTCAGGGGCATGTGCCTTGGTTGTGGGCACATCCCCAGTGGGGGGTGTGCAGGAGGTGGCTGATCGATGTTTCTCTCTCGTCGATGTTTCTGGCTCGCTGTCCCTCTCCCTTCCTCTCTGTAAAAGATCAATAAAATATATTTAAAAAAGAAAATGCTGCACACTGAAACCCCCTCTTGGAAATCTACATTATTCATAAAGGTAGCAAAGGTTCTGAGACCTCCACAGTAAGAGAGAGAGAGAGAGAGAGAGAGGGAGAGAGAGAGAGAGGGATTTCATGCAATGAAATTCAGTGTTTCCCCAAACTATTTGATTAGAGTAATCTTTTCTCTTCACCAGCTAATTCCTGTGGAAAATAACTTAGAAAATACTACTTTAAAAATATTATGTATAAACCTAAGTCAAGTAGAAGGAAAGGGAAAAAATAGAACAGAAATTAATAAAATAAGGAACAGAAAACAATAAAGTCGAAGAAACCAAAAGATGGTTCTTTGAAAAGATGAACAAAATTGACATATCTTAGCCATACTGAAAAAGAAACAAAGAGAGAAGACCTAAATTACTAAAACCAAGAATGAGAGAGGAGACATCATTACTGACCTTACAGAAAAACAAAAAAAGGTTTATAAAGGAACACTATAAACAGCTATGCCAAAAATTAGGTTAGTTAGCTGAAATGGACAAATTCCTAGAAAGACAAACTAGCAAACTGATTCAAGAAGAAATAGGAAATCTGAATAGATCTATAACAAGTGAAGAAAGAGATACTAATCAAAAATTTTTCCACAAAGAAAAGCAAGGCTCAGAGAGCCTCACTGGTGAATCCTACCAAACATTTAAGAAAGAATTAATACAAAGTCTTCACAAATTCGTCTAGAAATTAGAAGAGGGGACATTTCCCAACTCATTCTATGAGGTCAGTATTACCTTGATAACAAAGCCAGATGAAGACATCATGAGAATATGAAAGTACAGACTAATATCTTCACGGACATAGATGCAGATATCCTCAATCAAATACTAGCAAACTAAACCTAGAGATAGATAAAAAGGATTACACACCAGGAATTTATCCCAGGAACGCAAAGTGGACTTAACATGAAAAAAGCAATTAATACAGCATACTATGTTAATAGACTAAAGGATAAAAAAGCACATTATCTCAGTAGGCACACACACACACACACAAAATCCCAACAAACACATTTGACAAAATCCAACACCCTTTCATGATAAAAACAACAACAACAATACTAAACAAACTAGAAATAGAAGTAAACTTCCTCAAGCCGATAAAGGGCATCTCTAGACCCCCCACAGATACCCTCCTCCTTAATGATGAAAGAATGTTTTCTACTTAAGATCAGGAACAAGATAAAGCTGTCTGCTCTCACTACATCTATTGTACATTGTACTGGGCATTCTAGTAGGGGAAATTAGATAAGAAAAAGAAATAAAAGGCACCCAGGTTGAAAAGGAAGAAGTAAGATTATTTTATTTGTTGATGGCATCATCTTTTTTAAAAAAAATCTTTGTTGTTGAGATTATTATAGATGTCCTTCTTTTTTTCCTCTATAGCCCCCCTCCACCCGGTTTCCATCCCACCTCAGGCCTTCGCCTCTCTATTGTCTGTGTCCATAGGTAATGCATATATGCATATAAGATCTTTGTTTAATCTCTTCCCGTCCCCCACCCCTCTTCCCTCTGAGAATTGTCAGTCTATTCCAGGGGTTCTCAAACTTTTTAAACAGGGGGCCAGTTCACTGTCCCTCAGACCGTTGGAGGGCCAGACTATAGTTTTTTTTTTAAAAAAAACTATGAACAAATTCATATGCACACTGCACATATCTTATTTTGAAGTAAAAAAAACAAAACGGGAACAAATACAATATTTGCATTTGCATGTGGCCCGCAGGCCGTAGTTGAGGACCCCTGCCCTAGCATGTGGAGTAGAACTGGGAGTAGGGGAGGTACCCTGGAGTGGTGGTGATGG
>NW_006296797.1:302799-313377 GCF_000327345.1 Myotis davidii | reverse complement strand
TCTCCACATTTTGGCTGCTTCCCTGTGTTTGTTTCTATGTATTGGGTAGCTGCTATGTCTCCTTGAGTTGGTAGAGTGGCCTTGTGTAGTAGGTGTCCTATAAGGCCTAGTAGCTTAGCCTCCCCAGTCACCTGAACTGGGAGCTCTAGGTTCACCTCTTTGGGGGCTGTGAGCACAGTCTTATTTAGTTGAGTCTTGATTGCTGTTGGTGTCACTGGGTGGCTCATGGGTTTCCAGGGAGGTGCAAAGTCAGCCACTGCCTGGGGCCACCCAGCAGGAGGTACAGAGAGATCTTCAGATTTCTCCTTTTTATTGGGTTTGGAAGTGCCCAGACAAGGCCCAGCTGTGAAGCAAGGCAGGCTGGTGCTGGTGCCAGGTCTTGGGTTTCTTATTGATTGGTTTGGGTCTCTCTGACCCAGCTGCAGCTTATTTGAGAGATTTTTAGCCTGAGCAAGGATAGGCCATTCATGTGCAAAAGCTGTTGCCCACAGCTTGGGTGAGGTTATAAATTGGATGAGGCGGGGTCTTAGAGAATCAGTAGGGTGGAGCAAACAGAAATGGCTGCCAGTCAGCCCTGTGGCCGACCATGGAGGTGCCAGCCTAGGAACACTGATCCCTGTGAGCACCTTCATCTGGGAGAAAGCTGCCCCCGAGTTCCTGCCCTGATGCCAGACAATCCAGTTCCTCCTCATATGTGTCTGTGTTCCCCATAGCCTTGTCCTGGTGCTGGAACTCAGAAGAAGCAGGACCTTGTAAGTTCAGTTTGTGGTGCTGGCCTTTTAAGAGGAATAGCTGGGTCTCCAGCAGCCTCTGTGCCACTGAGCCCCAATCCGCACTGGTTTTTACAGCCCATAGTTCTTACTGCCCTTAGGGACTTCTTTTCCCAACTCTGGTTCCCTGGGCTGGGGGTCTGGTGTGGGGCTGGGATCCCTTGCTCCTCCGGGCAGCCTCTGCTGAGATGATCTCCCTCCCAATTAAAAAAGCGTCCCACGTGGGTGCCAGACCAGCCTGTTCCATGCCTCCGCACCTCCTACCAGTCTCAGTGTGCTTTCTTCTTTACTTCTCTAGTTGTGAGACTTCCATTCAGCCAGCTTTCCTGCGGTTCTGGATGATGGTTGTTCTGTATTTTAGTTGCAATTTTGATGTGGGAGCTGGCCAGCACAGGTGTTTACCTATGCTGCTATCTTCAAATCCTCTGATGGCATCATCTTATATGTTATAAATTATAAGGAATTCATTTAAAAACTATCAGAACTAGTAAAGAAGATTGTACTATATAAGATTAATATAAAATCAATTGTATCTCTATAAAGTATCAATGAAAAGTTTATAAATAAAAATTAAGTAAATGAGTCTATTTACATTAGCATCAAAAAGAATAAAATACTTAGGAATAAATTAACAGGAGAAGTACAAAGTTTGTGCTCTGAAAACAATAAGATGTTGAAAGAAATAATAGAAAACCTAAATTATTGGAAAGACACCCCATTTTCATGGATTAGAAGACTTAATATTGTTAAGGTGGCAATTCTCCCCAATTGATCTACAGATTCAAAGCAATCCCTATAAAAATCCCAGCTGACTTCTTTGCAGTTGGCAAATTGATCTTAAAATCCATGCAGAAATCCAAGAGACCCATAATAGCTGGAAAAAAAAAAACAACCCTGAAAAAGAACAAAGTTAGAGGACTCATAATTCTGGAATTCAAAAGTTATTACAAAGCTACAGTAAACAAGACAGTTTGGTATTGGCATAAGGGCAGACATATAGATTAAGAGACCCATAATAGCTGGTAGAAATATTTTTTTTGAATAGAAATATTTTTTTACATTTATAGTCAGTTGATTTTTGACAAGGATGCCAAGACCTTTCAATGGGTAAATAAAATCTTTTCCAACAACAGGTGCTGGGACTACTGGATATCCACATGCAACAGAAAAAGAAAAAAAAGAATGCGTTTGGACCCCTTCCTCACACACATAATTACTCAAAATGGATCATAGACCTAAAGGTAAGATCTAAAACTAAGATTCTTAGAAGAAAACATTGGAACAAATCTTTGTGACCTTAGGTCAAGCAAAACCTTCTTAGACGTGGTAAAAAAAACCAAAACCCACACAAGTGTCTAAAGAAAAAAATATAGATAAATTTGAGTTCATCAAAATTTAAAACTTTCGTGTTTCAAAGGACACCATAAAAAAAGTGAAAATAAAAAAGCCCAGCTGGCATGGCTCAGTGGTTGAGCATCACCCTATGAACCAGGATTCCTGGTCAGAGCACATGCCGGGGTTGTGGGCTCAATCCCCAGTAGGGGGCGTGCAGGAGGCAGCCAATCAATGATTCTCATCATTGATGTTTCTCTCCCTCTCCCTTTCTCCCTGAAAACAATACAAATATATTTTTAAAAAGAAAGTAAAAAAGCCACAGAATGCTAGAAAATATTTGCAGATCATATATGTGATAAGGAACTTGTACCCAGAATATATAAAAACACCTACAACCCAACAATAAAAAGACAATAAGTCAATTGGAGAGTGGGTAAAGGATTTGAAAAGAAGTTTTCCAAAGAAGATATACAAATGGCAAATAAGCATTTTTAAAGATGGTCAACATCATTCCTCATTAGGGAAATACATATCAAAGCCACAAGACACCACTTAACACCCACTGGTATCACTAAAATAATTAAGACAGATAATAACAAGTGTTGATGATGCTATGGAAAAGTTGGAACCATTATACATTTCCACTTTGGAAAGCAGTTCAGCTATTCCTCAAAATCTTAAACATAGAGTTTACCATTTAACCCAGCCATTTCACTTCTAGGTATATACCCAAGAGAAATAAAAACATATATTCACACAAAAACTCGTGCACAAAGACTCATATCAGCAATATTCATAATAACTAAACATTGGAAACAATTAAAATGTTTATTAGTTGACAATTGGATAAGCAAAATGTGGTATTACCAATAAAACAGAATATTTTTTGGCTGTATAAAGGCATGAAGTACTGATGCATGCTACAACATGGATGAACCTTGACTACATTATGCTAAATGAAAGAAGCTAGTCACACACAGGAAAACAATTGTATGATTCCATATATGAAATATGCAGAATAGGCAAATGCAGAAAGGCAGCAAATAGTGGTTGTCAGGGGATGTGTCGGGGAGAGGAATGGGGTGTGACTGCTTATGGGTAGGGGGTTTCTATATGTTGATAAACATACTAGTATCTAAATTTAGACTGTGGTGGTGGTTGTACAACTCTGAGAAACCAGTGATACTTTAAAAGGGTGAATTGTATGGTATGTGAATTGTATCTCAATAAATCTGTTAAAGAAGTTAATAAATAAGGACATTACTAAAAAGGCCAAAAAATATGACAGATTAATTATTGTAGAAACTGCCTGATAATTAAACTTAAAGGCAAGTTTATTGAAAGGAACACTTGAAAAGCAACTGTAGGAAAGGAGGTTTTGCAGAGTTTAAGTTCTTTTATTATTATTATTATTATGGATAAATTTTTAACACCAAAGTAAAGAGAAACGTATAAAAAGGTCCCATGTCTCCATCACCCAGTTCAGCAATTACCAACTCATGGCTCATCTGGTTTTAGCTATCCTCTCACACACTTCCTGGCCCGGAAGTTTTGAAGCAAATCCCAGAATCACGTTGTTCCATTTTGCAGGAATATTGTTAAGGACATCATGTCCCATGTCTTCCTCGTGAAGACTTGTGGGTAGACTTTCTTCTTAACTTCTGAATCTGGAAAAAAATAAGTTTTTCTGGGCAATAGGTTTGCTTTCTTTGCTTTGATAACACTTTGTATTTAGTCATGGATTTCTTTCTGCCATGGTTGCTAGCGTGCTCAGAGACAATTTGCAAGCCTGAAAAGTCTTTACAATAGGCAGTTTTGTGAACCAGCAGAATTCCTGGCTTTATTTCTTTTTCTTACCTGTAGCAGAGGTTACTAGCAGTCTACCTGTTATCCATTCTCCCTTCTTTCCTAGTAACCCAATCCTGGTTTTATTTGAGGTGGCATTGTGCCGAGCTAAAAGACTGCACTTCTCGGCTTCCTATGCAGCGAGGGCTAAATTCTGGCCAGTTGATATATAAGTTGAAGTTTGGGGCTGGAACTTTTGAGAGACTCCTTAAAGAAAGGGTGTTCTCCTTTCCTTCTTCCTGCTGCCTAAATGTGGCTGCAATGGCTGGAGCTCCAGTAGCCATTTTGAACCATGAGGCAGCCTTGAGGACAGAAGCCACATTCTAAGGATTTACTGAAACAGGACACTAGATAGGAGCCTGTGTCCTTGCTTTTGTGGAACTGCCAAATCAGTTCTAAACTTCCTTTCTCCAGATTTCATTGATGTAAGAGAAAAGTAAACGTCTATGGTGTTTAGGCTACTGTTATTTCTGGTCCCTCTCAATGGCAGCTGAGCACCTTACTTATCAGATATACTGCTTCTTAATTCCACCCCCTCCCCACCGCCCCCGCGATTCCCTCTTGTATTGATTTCATCTTGTATGTATTTTTATAAACCATTTTAAATCCTTTATAGACTTAGAGTCTAAATAAATAATTTATTAAATGGCAGCATTACATAATTGAGCCCATGGATTCTTATTTCAAAGAGCAACAACCAAAAAAAACATTTCCAGACAAAAAGGCTAAACTGTGTCTTGTGATTCGCAAAACTGAAGTTCGAGGCAGGAAGGAAATCCATTGCTTATTACCAGAAAGATGGGCACCACATGGAAATGCAATTTCCAACAGAGCGAGTTTTTAAAATTTGAAGAGCTGAACAAAAACGGACCATATGTCCCACTGCAGGGAAAGGATTGGGCCAGCCATCGTGTGTTAAAACAAAGGCATATCATATTGCCACAGAAATGACAAATATGGCCCTGATGTAGAATTAAGGCAAGGAGCACCACAAGGTAACAGGCAGGGAGGGAGGCAGGACTTGGCCTGGTGCCCATACCTGCTTAGTTACCGCTGTGCAAAATTATGTCTCTGGCATCTTTGGGATCAGAAAAGGTTACACAGCTATACCCAGAGGTGATGTAAAAAATATGTAGCATAGAGAAGGCCTTAAGTCAGAGAGCAGGTCCGGGATCCCCTGCCAGCCCTGGTATTAACTCCTTAGGTGCCAGACTGTGGGATGGGCTGAAAGGTCCTGAGAGAGAGGTTGGGTATGTCCTGGAGATCCAAAGTGGTGCCATTTATCAACCATTATGGAAATATTTCAGTATTAAAATAATCCATGTGGCCACACTGGTACCAAGTGAATATCAGCCCTGATTTTATAGACTTTTAAGCATTTTTTTCCTTAAGTAAAAGTTTTAAAGTGAAAGCAGATTTCAATATGCATGCAGAAGATGGAACTATAAAATGCTACTAATAATAACTCCTGTTTTTTGAGCACTTTATAATTTACAACCTTGTTTAACCTTTACAACAGCCTTTCAATGTAACCTGTTGTTTACAAGTGGCTGAAAGTCAACTCAACTTGACTGGAACAAAGAAGGGACTCTACTAAGGCTGCAACTAAAAGACCAATGGGATTCAGGCATGGCTGCATCCAGGAGCTCAAAGATATCAACCACAGCTCAATTTTCCTCTCCTGCTCTGCTTTCTCTGGTGTTTCTCCATGCAGTAGCTCTGGTGGCTTAATGCTGATATCATCCCTCTAACAAGATCAGCATAAAGAAAGCACTGTATTTCTAATACTTCCAAAGAAAGTTTCAGGATCGAATCTCCTTAGATTGACTTAGCTGGGTTTCTATCACTTATAACTAAAAGATTTCTGAAGGAGATGACATGGATATTGAGTCCCACTATGCACTTGGTTCCAGAGATAGATGCCAGGATGGTTTTGACTAGGTCTTTACTCCTAATGAGCTCACAGTGAGTGAGATAGATAGCAAACATGTGCCTCTTTCCTGCTTCCATCAAGATGATAAACTCCTTTTGTAGAGACAGTCTTCTTTTTCTTTTCTTTTCTTCTTTTTTTATAACCTCTTCTGTCCCTCCCCCCAATGGTGTTTAACAGTTTGCTTGATGTGACTTCCAACAAGAAAATGGTAAAAATCCAGGGTGGCTGAGAAACCTGCCTCGCAGGCCTGGAGATACACCTAGGAGTCCCCCACAACCCCCTGCCACAGACCCCCAGTCAGCAATTAACCAGGAAGAAAAAGGAGAGAAAACAAGGAAAGCTCTATTCCCTTTCTTTGATTCTAAGGAGTTCGCTTGATAAGATCAGCACTTGGCCACCTCCTGCCATCTTTCATGTTGCTTTGGGTTTCATTTGTGTCTTCTAAGGGGCCGATCGCACAGGCAGAGCTGTCTCCAGAGGACTCAGGTTGGCTTCCATCCCACTTACCTGAAGCCAGGTGGATGAGAAAAAGTTTTCCAACCTCTGTCTTCACAGTAGACCTGGACTGGAACCACTGGGGAAAGGGCTTTCTGACTCAGGGACGGGGGGGGGGATAGGATTACAGGATCTCTCACCCCCATCTGTCACCCGGACCTCCCCAAAAGGTGTGTCTTTGTGTGAAAGAAGAGGGGGAAGGGCCCCAAATGCCTTGCTCTAGTCCCTGGGAGTGAGAGAGCACGAAGGTAAGCCCATTATATTGTTATGTACCATCTGATCCTGGCGTTCCCGTGTCCGTATCTGGTGTGGGAGGCTCTGCACAGCTTTTCCTCAGCTGAACGGCCACATTCCTTGGTGCCCCTCCCCTTCAGGAATCTAACTCGCACCCTTCCATCACTTTTCACTTTCCGGGCACTTTCAGAGCATTCTGCCGTTGCCTCTGCCGTGCCTTCTGCCTCTGGTGTCCTGCCCCCATTCTTACTTGGTGATCTCTCATTCATTCCTCAAGACCTATTCAATCCTCAGATGTCACCTTGTGACACCTTCCACATGCCAATCCCTCCCCCACTGCTTCCTCTACTCTGCACCACAAACACATCAGAATTTGCCTCTCTTGTGCTTTGTTCAAATTCCATGTAAAGGGCTTCTCAAGTTTTGCTGTTTGAGGCACGCTTTCAAAATCTTGAATTTTTAGCTGCTGGTTCAGTCATATTCCAGAGTCATCACAGGATTGACACAGGACCCGCCCTGGCCCTGTGGCAGAGCCTTGTTCTCTCACACCTCACGACGCCATTCTTACACAGAGCACATGCATGCGCACTCCTCCTCTGGCGCCAGCCTGTGGCCACACCACATCTTTCCCCTCTCACTCGCCTTCCCAATGAGCTCAGCTCACGTGCCTGCCTGCCTGGCCCCTGCCAACCGCTCAGCCTTATCTTGAGCCACATCCCTGCGCCCATCCCCACCCAAGTGTCCTTCTCTTTGATGCCCAAGCCCTCTCCAGCTCAGTCAAGGCTTTCTCACACGCCATTCCCTCTCTACCCCCCACTTTTTTTAAACCTAATTCCCAATCAGCCTTCAGGTTTCTGCTAGAATGTACTTCCCTGACCCCCTGGTGACACACTCAGATGGCATGCTGCTGGAGGTGACAGAGTGATAGTCACCATCCCCAATTCTTGCTTGGAGTGCGTTTTTTCCTCCTTTCTCTAAATTCTACCCGTTTTCTAGGAATGTGGTTAAGGCCTGCATCCTCCCCAAGGCGGAGCAGGGCTATCAGCTCTTGGCTGAGCTCGCCTTCAGTGTTCAGCTCTTAGATGGACAGATAATGAAACTTCCTGTAGGTGCCCCACACTTCACCCAGCACATCCTGCCCTGTTATTAAATTGCCTCCAGAGAGACTCCTGGTTTCTTTGATTCAATTAAACGTGACCTGAGTGGGGAGGTCTTTTGTCCTCCACATGGTGTCTCCCAAAGCTCCTAACCTAAGCCTGGTCACAGTAAACACCCCCTTTTCCTTTTCCTAAAACTCATACACACAAACACACATCCTTCTCTGTGGTCCCAAAGGATAGGTGCAGTGAGCTGGTAACACGTTTGATGGGCCAACCCAGTCCCCTTTTCATAGAGACAGCCTCATTGCAATTAAAAGAATTTTTGGAAAGTCCTGCGTTCAAATCCTGGTTCAACTATTAAAGAGGTGGGTGATCTTGTTTAAGCATCTTAATCTCAGATTCCTTATTTTAAAAAATATTTTTATTGATTTCAGAAAGGAAGGGAGAGAGAGAGAGAGAGAACCATCATTGATGAGAATCATTGATTGGCTGTCTCCCGCACGCCCCCCACTGAGGATTGAGCCCACAACTCAGGCATGTGCCCTTGACTGGAATTGAACCTGGAACCCTTCAGTCCATAGACCAATGCTCTATCCACTGAGCCAAACCAGTGAGGGCCTCAGATTCCTTATTTATAAAATGGCAACTCAACACGCTTAATCATAGGGTCAATATACTACTTAAATGATTAGATACTTTAATTGTCATGTGAACATTTATGTAGTATGATCTCATTGTGTAAAATAAAAATCTTCTGTGTGTGAGGGGGCCAGGTCAGGAGGAAGTCTGGTGGGCCTCATCCCAAACTGATGATGAAGTGCTTATGCCTGGGTGGAGAGAGGGTGGGATGGGGAGGGTGAGGGTAGTATTTTCCTCTCTTGTTATGCTTTTATGTTTGCTAGTTTGGATTTTTAATGAGACTGCATTCAAGTATTACTGGTTGCTGGAGAGTAGCTTATTGTTGAGCAAGTGTGCACCCTCTCAACCTTCACTTTCATGGAAGGAATGTACTTCTCCATCTCTCGTCTTCGGCCTTGGCTATGTGACTGACTCTGGCCAATGGGATATCAGTGGACATGAGATATGCTGGTGGAGCTGGGCTGGTCCCCTGTGCCCCTGCCTTTCACTAAGGGTAATGAAGTGATGGCTGCAAAGTGCCACAGGTTGCCTGCTAGTCCCCCCAAAATGAACAACATGTGGGAGATCCACTGCCCAGAGACCCAGCTGAGATCATGAGATCAACAATATTTCCCAGAAAATCCACAGATGCGTGAGGAAGAAATAAATGAGTTTGTTCTATAGCAAAAGCTAACTGGTACACTCGTGTCATCTTTTAAAGTAAAAAAAAAAAACCTAAGTAGAAAAAAATGAAAGCAGGAAACATAGTGCCAAGCAAATAGTTAATAAATGCTGGATCCTCGTCCACCCCCTAATTCTCCTTCAAGGGCTCTAGTTCAGAAGACTGCAAAGCCCTTCACGGCCCCAGGGTGAATGGTTGGCCTTCCCCATGGCACTTTGCAGCCATGACTAATTGTATTCTACCTGGCAAAATATTTAGCTGTTCCCATGCCAGTCCCTGCCTTCACAGAGCTTAGGATCTACGTGCATAAACACAATATAAATACAAAGGCATTATTTTACATGTGCATGTAATGTGCACCTATTCGGTTATAGGCGCTCAATGGAAAAAGCCATGGTAATTTAATGAGTATGGGTGATTCTGCCCACCGTTCTTGCCTAAATGAAGGTGTGATGTGGAGGAGGGTAAGTGAGAGGAGAACCCAGAATCTTCTCTCACTCAGGCCCAGGCCCTTCCAGCCTTTCATAGTCTGAGCATCTTGGTGAGCTGGGCGTAATTGTAATGGTCAATTGGGTTGGTCCATTGTAATACTTAACGTTGTGTCTACTGTGGTTACCAAGTACAATTTAAAGTGGGGCTTCTATTATCCTCCTGTTACAGCTGAGAAACAACTGGGACAATTATCTAATTAATCATATGGCTTGCAAGAGGTTGAGCCAAGATTGGGGTCCAGGTCTATCTGGATCCAAAGCTCATTCCTGGGTTTTAGCTGCAGACTCCCCTTTGTAATGAGGGCCTCCTCCAGCCCTTGGTGAAGCCTTTTAGGTGAAAAGAATAGAAATAAGTGAGATTTTTTTTGGTGGTTGTTTGTTACACAGCCAAAGCTGACTGGTACATCTGAAAGGACACTTGCTGGGTGTGAGGGCAGCTCCGTCCACAGTTACCATCTGCATGGTGTCTGTGAAACACTCCTCCTACTGTTGTCTCCATCAAAAGTGCAGGCTCATTGCACAGGAATGTGAATGTACTTAATACTACTCAACTGTCCACTAAGAAATGGTCAGGAGGGTAAATCTTCTGTGTATTTTACTACTTTTTTTTTTTAAATATGGCAAGTTCTATACCTGTGGGTAGATGCAAAGATGGCTCCCAATACTAACAAAGGATCCAGAACGAATTCTCATCAGCCCAGCTGGCTCACAGGCCTGTTCGTGGCCTAGAGGATAGAATGGCTGATCTGCCTCTCTCAGTAGGATTACCTGTGAGGCCCCTCAAATTTCAAGGACTCTCTTGCCTCTATGATCCCTGAACTGCTTCTGCCCCTAATTTGCTGTGTGACCTGGACAAAGTACTTGCCCTCTCCGGGCCTCTATTTCCCACCTATTAAATAAGAAGCTTGAAGTGGATCATCTCAGAAGCCCTTCAACTCTAAGAACCTCCCACTTGATTTCTCCTCCCGCAATTCTTCTGTCACTGTCTCCAAGACAGATGAAATGGGATGGGGAGAGCAGAGGTGTTCTTTCCTGTTGGCGCTGTGTGGGCTGCAGCCAGAGGTTCCCTTTTCTT
>NW_006296797.1:298865-302663 GCF_000327345.1 Myotis davidii | reverse complement strand
CTCCTCCTCCTCCTCCTTCTTTTAAAACCAGAAAGTTATTTTAAGCCCTAAGTGGGGAGTCGCCAAAAGCCACACACCTCAGATCTCATGTACTACAACCTCCTGTGGGGAGAGAGCAAGCAGGGTTCTTAATTCTTACTGTTCTCTCCCCTCCCCCCTCACTACCCCAAGGGAGGGGCAACTCATTCCATTCATCCTGTGCTACGCTGAGTCACAAAACGGAAAAATGCTGCCTCTGGCCTTTGGCAGCCGCTAGGGCAGCAGTCTTACAACCGGTGCCTCTCAAACTTGCATAAGTGTGCAACCCACCTGGACATCTGGTTAAATCCAGATTCTGGCTCAGCAGGTCTGGGGTGGGGCTGAGGGCCTGTAGTTCCAATAGTCTCCCAGGCGAGGCCCAGGGGGAGCAAGGCTTTGACACACAGATTGCTGTTAGCTCAGAAAATCCAGTGGAAAAATCACCTCATTTTGAACTTGCTCTTTCCCCCTATTTTATTGTTTTTAATAAATTATATATATAATTTCAGAGAGGAAGGGAGAGGGAGAGAGAGATAGAAACATCAGTGATGAGAGAGAATCTTTGATTGGCTGCCTCCTGCATGCCCCGCACTGGAAATGGAGCCTGCAACCCGGGCATGTGCCCTGACTAGGAATTGAACCGTGATCACTTGGTTCATAGGTTGACGTTCAACCACTGAGCCACGCCAGGCGGGCTCTTTTCCCCTATTTTAAATGATATTCTTTAAATGTGTGATACATGCACAAGGTAAAAAAGAAAAGTCAAATGCTTCAATAAGGGCATGCACTCTCAGTCGCCCTCTATCCCATCCCCGTCCTCCCAGTCCTCAGAAGTAGCCAGCCACCCAGTGTCTTGTGTCTTCCTCGAGAGAGTGTTTGCGGATAATGATTCTTATTATTATAGCCATTCTTTTTTTTTTTTTTATCCCCAGCTGAGGATATTTTCCCCCCATTGCTTTTTAGAGAGAGTAGGAGGAAGGGAGGGGAGAGAGAGAGAGAGAGAGAGAGAGAGAGAGAGGAACATTGGAATATTGATGTGAAAGAGACACATGGATTGGTTGCCTCCTGCTCTAGCCCTAACTAGGGCTGGGGTCCGGACCTGCAACCCAGGTTCATGCCCTTGATTGGGAATCAAACCAGAGACCCTTTGGTGTGCCGGTCAATGCTCTAACCGCTGAGTGACACCAGCCAGGGCTATAGCCATTCTTTTTAATCAATCCCTACATCCTAGGCACTGAGCAGAGCCCCTCACATAGATTATCTAATTTTTCCAAAGAGCCCAGATATTAGGGCCCAATTTTACAGTTTGGAAAACTGAGGCCTGGAGAGGTTGAGGACTTTGCCATTCATTGCACAGCATGGGATCCCTGCCCCCAGGTCCTTGCCACTGTCATGATTCAACACCTCGGGAATAGCCCCTACCCCTTTTTCTTACAGCAGAGATAGCACTTAATGTTCCGACCTTGCTTTCCCCCTCAAACAATTTATCTTGAATGAAGCTCAATTGCAGTACGTGGTGCACTTCTTTGCAAGTATGCACAGGCGTACCTCAGAGGCGTCTTGGATTTGGTTCCAAGCGAGCCGGAATCATTTTGCTGGTGGAGGGTCTTGCATTCGGTTTGTAAAAATGCAATACCTGTGAAGCTCAATAAAGTGAAGCTCAGTGAAGAGAAGGATGCCTGTATGGCTGTTACTTATTTAACCAGGGGCCTGGTTAGGGGATCGGAGAGGGATGGGCCATTTTTACTTTTCATTGATTTTTTTTAAAGAGAGAGAGAGAGAAGAGAGAAATTTGTTGTTTCACTTATTAATGCATTTATTGGTTGATTCTTTTTTAAAAAATATATATTTTATTGAGTTTTTACAGAGATGAAGGGAGAGGGATAGAGAGTTAGAAACATTGATGAGAGAGAAACATCGATCAGCTGCCTCCTGCACACCCCCCACTGGGGATATGCCCGCAACCAAGGTACATGCCCTTGACTGGAATCAAACCTGGGACCTTTCGGTCCGCAGGCCGACGCTCTATCCACTGAGCCAAACTGGTTTCGGCGATTGGTTGATTCTTGTATGTGTCCTGAACCTGCAACCTTGATGTACTAGGACAACATTCTAACCAACGGAACTACCTGGCCAGTCCTATTCAGTTCTTTTACTACAAACTGCTGTGCTGTGTAGCCTTGTATGTACCTCAGTGTACACACAGAGAGGCTGCCTGTACGATGAAACTCTTGGACCTGGAATTGCTGGGTCCAAGGCTGTGTTCCTTTAAAGCTGGGTAGTTGAGCCCAGTTGGCTGAGTGTTGTCTCAGGCACTAAAAGGTTGCCGATTCAATTCCGAGTCAGGGCACATGTCCCGGATGCAGGCCTGATCCCCAGTGAGGGACATACAGGAGGCAGTCAATCGATGTTTCGCACATCATTGTTTATTTCTCTCTCTCTCCCTTTCCATTCCTCTTTCTCTAAAAATCAGTAAAAAAAAATAAAATTGGGTAGTTGTCAATCATTTCCCAAAGCAACTCCGACTCCCACCAGCTGTCTAGGACAGTATCTGTTTTCCCAGAGCCTCACCAACACCGTTTATTGAAGCTTTTGGCTTTTTCTGCTGCTGATTTCGAACTGCCTGCAGGAGACAGAGTTGAGAGAGACTGCTCCTCCCCGACTGATGGCCAAATACACCCGCTGAGGTGTGTGCTTGGGGATTGTTTTTTTCCATACCCAGCGATGACTCTCTCTTGGTCAGGTCATCTTGCTCCTCTGAAGAGCTGCATTTGTCATCAGGGATTTAATGGCTTAAAAATAAAGGGCATCCGATTGCACTCAGGAGCCCTGGCCAGCCACTGAGCTCCAAGGCCTTTCCTCCAGTCCTCAGGGACCACGGCTAACAGACTGGAAGAAGCCACGAAGGACAATGATGTTTGGCTTCTCAGAACTCTAACAGCAGACAAAAAGCTGAAGATCAGGGGTCAGCCTGGGCTCTGCCACCAACCCTTGGTCTGAAAAGACTCCCTCTTGTTGTCGTAGAGCAGTGGTGAGCCCACAGACTTGGGAGCCCATGAGCTGGGTTCAAATCCTGCTCCCTCCACTTTCTAGCTATGTGATGCTGGATTAGTGATTTGGCCTCTCCGGACCCCAGTTTTCCCATCTGCGCTTGTGAAGATTAATTGTCTCAATTCACACAAAGGTTTTGGAACAATGCCTGGCACTAAAGAAGTACACAATAAACATTAGCTGTTCTTTCATTATGCATATCATTTATTTTCTTGGTTATTGCCCATCTAGATTCTAGAATGTCACCTCCAGGAGGGCAGAGGAAGAGCTTGTCTCCTTTGTTCTCAGTGGTGTCCCTTGCCCAAGCACATGCCTGCATCTAGGAGGAGCTTTGCAAATATTCACTGGAGGGAGGAATGCATGAACACGTCACTCTCCCTCCCCCAGCCTCAGTTACTTTATTTGTAAAATGAGAGATGTTTATTTTGTGCTCTGTTTGTTTGTGTTCTCCTAATCTACAATGACCATATGCCATTGCTTTTTGCAATGAGAAGAAAAAAATATTTTAAGAAATGTATAAGCCTTTATTTGTAATGGCCAACATTTGGAAGCAACCAAAATGTCCTTCAGTGGGTGAATGGATAAACAAACTATGGTTTATCCAGACAATGGGATATTATTCAGTGATTTTTAAAAAATGAGCTATCAAACCAACAAAAAGACATGGAGGAAACTTAAATGTATATTGCTAAGTGAAACAAGTCAATCTGTAAACACTATATACTGTGT
>NW_006296797.1:298070-298654 GCF_000327345.1 Myotis davidii | reverse complement strand
TAGTGGCTCAGTTGGTGGGGTGGGGGGTTCAGAGGGTATAGGCAACTCTCTGTATTCTCCCCTCAATTTTTCTGTAAATATAAAACTGCTCTAGAATGTATATTAAGTTTCAAAATATTTAGGCTCAGTTTTATAAGTTTGATTATTTGGCTTTTAAAGAAATTCTAGTTTTGTAACTCTATTTGACAATCAGTGGTTAGTCCTCATCCACACGGATTGCAGATTTTTGAATGTGGTGATCTTGTTTGGTGAACCTTCATCCTCATTATGCTTCTGGATAACCATCCACAGGTATGTAAGGGACATTTCCTCTTCCTTTGGCCTGGGTCAAAGTGCACTTCTGGAGTCTCCATTCAACTTCAAGGCTAATTTCCAGATCTCCTTGTGTGCCCAAGGGACAGACTTCTTGAAGCCCACCCCTTGGATGTGCTTGTGAACGCTGATGTGTATTCTCTGATCACTTTCTCTTGATGGCAGAACGGTCCTTCTCACCTTCATTTATTGAGGGGCCACTCTGCTGAGCTCAGGTTGGAAAGGAAAAATGGAAAAATGCAATAGATGGACTAGCTGGCTTTTAAAATGAT
>NW_006296797.1:291777-297730 GCF_000327345.1 Myotis davidii | reverse complement strand
TTATACTTGTCTTTCTCTGACTGGCTTATTTTGCTTAGCATAATCATCTCCAGGCCCCTCCATGCTGTCTCAAAGAAGGTAATAGTTCCTTCTTTTTTATAGCTGCATAGTATTCCATGGTGTAAATGTACCAGTTTTTTATCCACTCATCTGCTGATGGGCACTTCGGCTGTTTCCAGATCTTAGCTATTGTAAATAACGCTGCTATGAACATAGGGGTGCGTATATGCATTCTGATTGGTGTTTGGGGATTTTAGTATATATTCCTAGAAGTGGGATCATTGGGTCAAATGGCAGTTCCATTTTTAATTTTTTGAGAAACTCCACACTGTTTACTGTTTTCCATAGCGGCTGCACCAGTCTGCATTCCCACCAGCAGTGTACTAGCGTTCCTTTTTCTCCACATCCTCGCCAGCACTCGTAGTTTGTTGATTTATTGATGGTAGCCATTCTAGCAGGTGTTAGGTGATACCTCATTGTCCTTTTAATTTGCATCTCTCTGATGATTAGTGATATTAAACATTTGTTTCATATGTCTATTGCCCATTTGTACGTCCTCTTCAGAGAAGTGTCTATTCAGGTCCTCTGTCCATTTTTTAATTGGATTATTTATCTTCCTTTTGTTGAGTTGCATGAGTACTTTATATATTTTGGAAATTAACCCCTTGTCAGATGTATCATTGGCAAACATGTTCTCCCATACAGTGGGTCCTCTTTTCATTAAAATTTTTTTTTAAAATTGATTTCAAAGAGGAAGGGAGAGGGAGAGAGAGGAAGAAACATTAATGATGAGAGTCATTGATAGGCTGCCTCCTACACGGCCTCTACTGGGGATCCCGCCTGAAACCCAGGCATGTGCCCTGTCTGGGAATCGAACCATGACCTCCTGGTTCATAGGTCCACCCGCAACCTCGGAGCCACACCTGATGGGGAAGAAGCTTTATATTTCGATGCTGGTTTCTTTTGTTGTGCAGAAGCTTTTTAGTTTGATATAGTCCCATTTGTTTACTTTTTCCTTTGTTTCTCTTGCCCTAAGCTATTGTGAACATTCTGCTGTGTGAGATGTCTGTGATTTTGCTGCCTAAGTTTTTTTTTTTTTTTAAATATATTTTATTGAGTTTTTACAGAGAGGATTGATTGGCTGCCTCCTGCATGCCCCCGGTACTGCTTGAGCCCACACCCTAGGCATGTGCTCTGACTGGAAGACAAACCATGACCTCCTGGTTCATGGGTCCACCCTCAACCTCTGAGCCACACCTGACAGGGAAGAAGCTTTATATTTCAATGCTGGTTTCTTTTGTTGTGCAGAAGCTTTTTAGTTTGATATAGTCCCATTTGTTTACTTTTTCCTTTGTTTCTCTTGCCCTAAGCGATTGTGAACATTCTTCTGTAGGTGCAGGCTGTTTTGATTATAGTGGCTTTGTAGTATAGCTTGATATCTGGTATTGTGCTTCCTCCAACTTTGCTCTTCTTTTACAAGATTGCTGAGGCTATTTGGGGTCTTTTTTGGTCCCACATAAATTTTTGGAGTATTTGTTCTAGATCTGTGAAATAGGCTGTTGGTATTTTAATAGGGATTGCACTGAATCTATAGATGGCTTTGTCATATATAGACATTTATTTTTTCATTGCTTCTCAGAGAGAGAGAGAGAGAGAGAGAGAGAAAGATCAATGTGAGACACATCAATTTGTTGCCTCCTGAACAGACCCCCACCGGGAGCAGGGAGAGAACCTGCAACCAGGTACATGCCCTTGATGGGGAATCAAACCTGAGACCCTTTGGTGTTTGGACTGACACGCTAACCAGGGCAAAATGGACACTTTAATGATGTTTATTCTACCAATCTATGAACACAGTATATTCTTCCACTTGTTTATATCTTCCTCTATCTGTTTTTCAACGTCCTGTAGGAGTATAGGTCTTGTAGCTCCTTGGTTAAGTTTATTCTTAAGTATCTTAATTGTTTTTGTTGCAATTTTTTTTTAGTTTCTCTTTCTCAGAGTTCATAAAAATGACATTGATTTTTTTTTAGTTTCTCTTTCTCAGAGTTCATAAAACTGCCATTGATTTCTGGGTATTAATTTTGTATCGTGCTACATTACCGTTCTGGGTATTAATTTTGTATCATGCTACATTGCCGAATTTTTTTTAATTAAACCTACTAGTCTTTCAGTGTAGTCTGCAGGGTTTTCTATGTACAATATCATGTCATCTGAGAATAACGACAGTTTTACTTCCTCCTTTCCAGTGTGGATGCCTTTTATTTATTTTTTCTTGTCTGATGGCTGTGGCTAGGACTTCCAGTGCTATGTTGAATAAGAGTGGTGAAAGTGGACATGCTGTCTTGTTCCTGTTGATTTAATTGACTTTTAAAACACACACAGAAACACACACACAGAAACACACCCTACACTGGCCAATATAGTTTCCACTTCATTCTCTTTATGCATAATTTGAATTTTAAGGAAATATGTTCAAGGAATAACAAAATGTGTAGACAGTAATGATGACCTTATACAACCTAGGACCCCCTCAGGGTTCCCCAGAGGCTGTCCCTGCTGCATGGCTATTTTTGGCCAGCTACATTCTGGGATCCTGTCTGCCACCTCCTAACACCAGAAGTAAGGCCAGAGGAGACAGCGATGGCCACTGGGAGCCTGTCCCCAGGGCAAGGCTGGTAAGCTCCTTATACCAGCTCTTACCTGTGTTCTCTCTGCCTTTCTACCTAGCTTGCTGCAGATTCACTCCTGAAAGACACATTCATATTCCCTCTCTCTCTCTTCCCCTTCCCTAATACCTGCTGTTGCCAGAGGAGGAGGGGGATGCAAATTCACCTGCTGTTGCAAGACCCCCAGAGAGTCTGAACTTGAGAGGATGAGGTGAAGGTCGGCCTGTGCGTGTGAGAAAGGCAGTCAAGTCGATGCTGACTTTGTGGGAAAGCGGGGCTGAGCAGAGCAAGACAGAGTCACATGCTAGGAATACAACCAGGAACTTCCAGGGTCAGCTGAGGAAGTACCAGGATGCATAAAAGGCCAAAGGGAAGAGCGAGCCTTGGTTCTGAAGAAGGAGCTCTGGATTTGAAGGCCCAGCTCTGCCACCGGCCATAGAGCCCTGAACTGGCAGCCTCTGCCCTTAGGACTGAACCCAATTCCTTACAGTGGCCTGCAAGGCCCTGCCCCCATCTCTGATCTCATTTCCCCTGCCCCTCCCCCTGGTCTGCCCTGTTTTGTTCCTCCACCACCATGCTTGTTCGGACCACAGGGACTGTGTGTGTGTATGCCTCAGTCTGGAACTCTCTTCTGATTGGCTCTGGACATAGCTGGTTTCTTCTCCACTCATATGTCACCCCCCTGGGGCCCTTCTCTGACCACACTAAATAAGTTCTGCAGTCCCATGTTTTATTTCATCTCTGTGTTCTCTGAAATGATCTTATTCATTATGTTATTTTCTGTGTGGCCTCCTCCCCGCCGTTTTCTCAGGCCACAGTTAGGCCATATCTGCTGACTGATCAGATAAACCTGCTGTACAGCTTCAGATGAGCTATTTCACTACTTTGAGCCTCGCTCTCGCCCTCACTCTCTCTTCTGTGGGAAGGTGACAACCAGCCCTGAGTCTCGGGCTATGAAGACCTGGGAAAATTTGGGGAATGTTTTGAAAAGCACAAATGAGAGGTCACCTGCTGAGAGCAAAGAGATCAATCTATTGGAGAAATTGCTAATTTAACACATTTAATTTGCTTTGCTGAGTGTGACTCCCCCAGACCAACACCCCCCCACCCCACCCCCAGCTAATTGTCTCACCTCTTTCTTGCCCTAGGGAAGTAGCAACTTCTTAAGGAGATAAGAATATTGATTTTATTTACTCTTATCTTCACTGGAGAGTGGGCTGGTTCAATATTTGTTCACTACTTTTGAGCCCAATCCTGAAAATTGGGGGCTGTGGAGGAACTTGCTCTGTGACCTGAGGCAGGTCTCCCCTCCTCTCTGGGCCCTACCTTTTCCATCCCTTGAATTAGAGCACAGAACTATTTGCAGCTTGGACTCGCCCAGTGCTGGTGTTTAGGATAACAGAACCACCAGGAGGGAGGAGGAAGCATACTGGCCCAAAGTGCACCTGGCACGGGCCTTGTCCAGCATGTCCATTAATAACACTGTTCCTGCTCTCCCTCTCAAAGCGCTTTCCCATCCGGTATCTCCCTGCGGCTCTGGAATGAAGGTGGGGTGGCAGGTTACTGTTTTCATCCCAGTTGGGCAAAGAAAAGAGACAGAGGCAAGGCCTGCCTGCTTGTCCAAATTCATTTTCTATCATTCTCTCCCTGTGCCTGCCTCAGGGCCTTTGCACATGCCACTCATTCTCTCAACTTGGAATACTTTTTCCCTAATTACCCTCACTTCATCAGCTCTCTGCTCAAATGTCACTCTGTTCAAATTAATAACACCCCCCACCCCATTCTCCATGCCCTAATTCTGCTTTATTTTTCTTCACAGCATTTCTCAACGCTTGACATTAGATGATCTCTTTACTTAGGCCCCCTAAAACGTTAGCCTCATGAGACAGGAGGATTTGTATCTGTCTTGTTGAGTGACATCTCCCCAGTCCCTAGTAGGGACCTGGAACAGTGTAAATGCTCACTAAATCATTGTTGAATCGAATTAATTTCCCGAGGACCAAGAGGTGAAGGTGTCCTTGAAAGATACATTCCATCTGTCCCCCTGCCACCAGGCTGGCCTTGGTGCTGTGTGTGGGTTTCTCTTCTGCGAAAATCTCTTGGTAGAAATCAAGATTCTTGGTGTCTTTGAAAGAATGAAAGTGGTTTTAATCATGACCAAGATCTGTGTACTTTCTTTGCTAACCCTATCTTGCTTTCTTTCTTTTTTTAAAAAAATATATTTTATTAATTCTTTACAGAGAGGAAGGGAGAGGGATAGAGAGTTAGAAACATCAATGAGAGAGAAACATTGATCAGCTGCCTCCTGCACACCCCCCACTGGGGATGTGCCCGCAACTAACGTACTTGCCCTTGACTGGAATTGAACCTGGGACCTTTAAGTCCGCAGGCTGACGTTCTATCCACTGAGCCAAACCGGTTAGGGCTATCTTGCTTTCTTATAGAAACAGGAGAAAAGGCGAGTTATTTAAGTTACATGTTACAGATGAATGATATGGACAAACAGTTTAAAAAGAGAGATTTGATTTCTTCTTGCACAGGCCTGGGGGTTTCTAGCTGCTTTCCTTTTCTTTTTAATACCTAATTCAATAGTACTGGATAATAATGGGTGTACATTATATTAACAAAGTTAATATCTGTGCGATCCTGTGTGCAGGACTCTCAATACCTCATTACTGAGCCTTGAGACAGCCTGAAAGTTGGGCACTGCCATGACGATCCTCATTTTACAGGTGGGTAAGAGGAGGCTCTTCAGCACGAAGCACAGGGTTACTTTGTCCAACGTTCCACAGAGAGATGCCCATAGAAGCTGGCAGTGTTTCCACCATTGTCATCCACTGCCCCGAGCCCAGTGACACCTGGAAAGCCCCTTCAAGGCATGAAATTCCCTGTAGCTGAGAGGTTCCGAGTGGGGCCTCTGGAGTCAGACTGCCTGACTCCGAATCTGGACTATATAACCTTGGGTGAATTATTAATTGTGCTGTGCTTCTGGCTCCTCATCTGGAAAGTGGGGGTGATGAGGATGCTGGTGTTGATGAAGATTCACAGAGTTTAATCTGCAGGATGCTTAGGACAGAGATTGGCACACACTTAAGTGCTGCATATTTGTTAGTTATTTTTATTATTATTCCATGTACACTTTCTCTTCTCTTCTCTTCTCTTCTCTTCTCTTCTCTTCTTCTCTTCTCTCTCTCTCTCTCTCTTTCTTCCTTTCTTTCTCCCTTTCTTTCTTCCTTTTTCTTTCTCTCTTTTCTTTCTTTCTTTCATCTATCTATCATCTAGCT
>NW_006296797.1:277685-291721 GCF_000327345.1 Myotis davidii | reverse complement strand
CTCTCCCAGTGGGCTTCCTGAAGGAGGAATTCTACCAGACATCCAGGCAGCCAGCTGAGTTCCAAACCTAAGAATCAAGCTTAGATCTTCTCCTCTGGCAGGAAATTTCCCACTGAGGGGGGAGTGACAGCCTTTTGTGGCCTTTCCCACCCTCCCCCAACCACCTCACACACCAGTCCCACATACAGGTCATGTGCCTGTCCCTCAGCCTGCCTGCATGTGACTCAGCCTGGCAGCTGGACCAGATGGTGGGAGGAGAGTTGGTGATTAGCATTGCCAGGGGTTGCTCAGAGCAGTTGCCTCCCTGCAAAGGTCAAGGTATTGGGTTTCCACCTTGCATGGTGTCCTGGGAGGTTTGCACGAGACCCTGGGGAGACCAGGCTGGTCAGCCCCACCCGCTGCTCACCATTGGGGTTCATGTTATAATTAGTGTTTTCACGTGTACTCTTGTTTGTGAAGTATTTTCCCACCACTCAAGGTCTGCAGGGCGACAAGTGTTATTTTGATCATCCCCCATGAAATGGTGCTCATTGAGGCTGAATGTCTTGCTCTATATTACTTGGCTGGCAGGACTAGGATCTAACAAGTTTGCAAAGTCTAAGCCTGGTCTGCTTGTCAACACGCTGCAAAGACTGTCCTCAAAGCTGTCTGCAGCCTAACCGGTTTGGCTCAGTGTCGGTCTGCAGACTGAAGGGTCGCGCGTGTGTGTGTGTGCACACTGAGGTAGGAGGTGACCCACTCTGGACCAACTTTTCTGATGGTCTAAATTCATGTCTGAGCACCAGAAGCGAGACTTTTTATTTAGGTATCATTATAATTTAAAATTTAAGAAGTTTTTTGAACAGGTATTACATTCTTATAGTTCAAAATTCAAGTGGGTATTCTAATATATCTCCCTCTCTCCCTTGTCACCCATCCACTCTGTTCTCTTCTCCAGAGGCATTCAGTTACGCTTCTCCTGCCAGGCTGTTCTGTGCTTCTACAAGTCAACATGAGCATAAATGTTCCCCTTAACACTCTTGATACAAATGGTTGAGCACTCCACTCGCTGCTCTGCTCCTTGCCTTTTGTGTTTAATAACATGTCGCGGAGATCATTGTACACCATTCTGTGAAGAGCCGCCATGATCCTTTTCAAGGCTGTGTCATGCTCCGCTGCAGGGATGCACCTATTTGACGGTCGCCTGTTGGTGAACATTTAGGTTATTCCCAACACTTGCAAATAACAGACTATGGTACAATGACCCATCTTGTACAGGCATCCCTGGGTATGTGTGTTTCAGAATGTTCCAGAACTAGCAACTGGGTGTCAGGTGGGAGCTTTGTTAAAACTGGAGTCTCCTAGGCCCCACACTGGGCCTGCTAGGTCAGGATCTGCATCTTAGAAAGATGCCCAGGGGATTTGTGTGCACATTGAAGTTTAAGAAGCACTGGTCTGGAAGATAAATTCCCAGCAGTGGAATTGCTGGGTCAAGAGATAGATACATTTATAATTTTGACAGGGACAGTCAAATTCCCATCTGCAGAGCTTGATTCAATACATATTCCCATCTGCAATGCATAAGCGTTTTGGGAGAATCTTGAAAAGAAAATTCATATCCAGCACCACATACTATGGAGAGTAGGATTCAGTGGGTCTGGGGTGGGCCTGGAATCTGCATGTTATACACTCCCTGGTGATTTTGATGCTCAACCCAGTTTGGGAACAACTGGCCTAAATACATTCCTAACTTTTGACTCCAGAAGCTTCTTTAGGGCTTCTGGGCATTGTGGCTGTAATGATCTTTAACTTTCTATACAGGAATGGCAAACTCAAATGCCCACAAGGGCCATAAAGATAGTACTCGTGACTGAAGTGGGCTGGGTTATACAGGTTATGTTTATATTGATATCGAAGTAAAAAACAACAATATTAGAGCAGGTACAAACCAAGCAAAACACATTTGGGCTGAAATTGGGCCACGGTTTATGGGTTTGTGCCTTTTGTGCCCTCACATTGTCTTTAAAAAAAAATCATCTGGCCCTGGCTGGTGTGGCTCAGTTGGTTGAGCATCGTCCCATGCACCAAAGGGTCACCGGTTCCATACCTCAGGGCGTACAGGAGGCAGCCGATGGTTGTTTCTCTCTCACATCCATCATTCTCTTTCTCTCTCCTTCTCCCTTCCTCTCTCTCTAAAAATTAATAAAACGTATTAAAAAATCTGTCTTGGCGAATAATCTCACATTGCCTGCCAAGGACTCAGGTATGCTTCTTCCTGCAGTGCTGGAGATCACAGGGACCAAGGTTCCCACTGTACAGATGAGAAAACTAAGCCCAGAGGGCAGTGGTGGCCTGGGTCCGGCAGTAAAGCTTAGTCAAAGTCATTGACCATCAGGCAACGTGATCAGTGCTGGAGGATTTGAGCCTGTGAGATCAGGGCCAGGTCTCTGAGGAGGAAGGGGACAAACACATAGGGGTCTAAGATGAGTGGGTTCCCTGGGCCAAAGTGGGTCCAGGAGTTAGAGAAAGTTTCAGAGAGGATCCGAGGCCGAGAAAGACGTTGGTGGTTTTTAGTTTTTGTTCATCTCAAGAAAGGGATTAGACCAGGGTCGGCAGACATTTCCTGTAAAGGGCCAGATGACCAGTATTTTAGACTTGCTGGCCACACAGTCTCTGTCGCAACTGCTCAGCTTCGCTGTTGTAGTGCTACCGACGACAGGTGAATGAACGGCGTGGCTCTGTGCGGCCAGTACAACTTTATTTATCATGGACACTGAAATTTGAATTTTATATAATTTTCATGTGTTATGAAATTGACTCCTTTCGATCCCCCCCCTCCCCTAGCCATTTACAAATGTAAAAACCATTCTTAGCTCACAAGCTGCACAAAAACAGGCGGCCGGCTGGGTTTGGCTGGCAGCCGGAGTTGGCGGACCCCTGATTTAGAAGACGAAGAGGAGTTTGCCAGGCAGACAGGAGAAGGGTATTCCAGGCAGTGAGATTGGCAGGGACAGGGAAGTGGCAGGGAAGAAACGATTTAATGGAAAAGTTGGGATCAGAACGCCAGGCTCTGGACTCCCAATGCAGGGTTCTGCCACTTGCCCAGGGAACAAAAAACAAATGCGTGAAGGGGGCTGAGTGGGGACTTCAGTGAGCAGAAGAGGGGGTGGCCCCTCCTTATCTAGCTCCTGCCCAGTGTTGCCAAATTCTTCTGGGGAAGCTGGAAATGTACTCATTGCACAAATGTTTTCGGAGAGCTTAATATGTGCAGGACTATTCCAGGCACTGGCGTGACCATGGGGTCAAAACAGATTAAAGACACTGCTTGCAAACTAATGGGGGACAGATGTGAACCAAATCGCCTATGTAGCAGGTTAGAGGGTGGTAAGTGCTGTGGAGAAACATCACCAGGGCAGGGGGTAGAAGTGTCACGGGTAGTGTGAATTTTTAGAGGCAGACCCGGGAAACCTTAGTGAGATGGGGGCATTTGAATCAAATCTGGAAAGATTCGCCGAATGAGTTGTGGGTTACCCTTTCCCTAGGACAGTGGTCGGTAAACTGCGGCTCGCGAGCCACATGCAGCTCTTTGGCCCCTTGAGTGTGGCCACAGAGTTTCAATCGCACTGTATGTGTGTGCCTGCACGTGGTATTTTGGGGAAGAGCCACACTCAAGGGGCCACAGAGCCGCATGTGGCTCGTGAGCCGCAGTTTGCCGACCACGGCAACAGCAGTCCAGGAAAAGGGGGAAGCAAATGCAAAGGTCCCAAGGAGAAAGCCTGACTGGAATGTCCTAGAAACAGTGAGGGGTCTGTGTGGCTGGAACAGAGGGAGAGAAGGGAAAGTGGAAGGAGCTGAGGGTAATAGGGCCGACCATGCAGGCCACGGTAGGCCACTGTGAGGTTTCTGGGTTTTGTTCCGAGTAGGTGGGAGCCATGGAGGGTTCTGAGCAAAGGAAAGAGAGGATCTGACTTAGGTCCTCACAGAATCCCTCTGGCTGCACGTAGAGAATGGACAGTAGGTGGGTAAGAGTGGAGGTCGGGAGAAGTCATCAGACTCTGGATATTTGCATTTTGAAGGCAGAGCTGTAGAATTTGCTGATGTTTAGGCCGTGGGGCGTGAGAAATTCAGATCTTACTGTGAAAACGTCCTATCTATAATCAATGGCAACTAAGTCAATTTTAAAAATACCTTCCTGTGGGCCATCAAAGCTGCCACCTTTCTCCCAACCAGGCCTGTCTCCATGTTTTCACTTTTTATCATGACTTTATCTTTTTTCACGTTCCTGTGAACTTTTCCAGGCCAGACTGGAAACCACCCTCAATTAAGGGCGGAGACTGTGTTCTTTATTTCTTGGTATCTCACCATGAAATTAGTGAGTGTGGGGGTAGTTAACAGTTCGATAGAAATTTGTGGATCCTGTAACCGAGGCGGAACTTTCTGAGAGAGTCAGGTTGTGTTCCTTTCAGACCCTGTGGTCACGGCTCTTGAAATAGTTTCCCTCCCCTAAACCTGTTCAGATTATCTATCCTTAAAAACACACCAACCAACAAACAAACACACCAACCCCCACCCCCCCCACATTTTTCTCTCCTTCTAGATACAATCCAGTTGGGCCAGATTTCTCAGAAGCATTGGTGCTCCTGACCAATTTCTCTGTTTGCGTGCGGGCCGTCCCTGCCCCTCTGAAGCTGGTTTCTGCCCCCAACGTCCCTTCCAAAGGTCACTGTGATGGGACGTCCCGCTGCCAGGCTCAGCAGCCTCTTCTACGTCTTCGCTGTACTCACCTCTGGGGCTTTTGTTGCTGCTCTATGGCCCTTGCTTCTGGAAACTGTTGATTCCTGTAACTTCCTGAATATTTAACAAGTGCTCATCACTGTGCTAAGCACTTTGCATTTTAAAAAACATGTATTTTTTTATTGATTTCAGAGAGGAAGGGAGAGGGATGGAGAGACAGAAACATCAATGATGAGAGAGACACATTGATAGGCGGCCTCCTGCATGTCCCCTACCAGGGATCGAGCCCCCAACCCGGGCATGTGCCCTGACTGGGAATCAAACCGTGACCTTCTGGCTCATAGGTTGACGCTTGAGCCACACCAGCTGGGCTAAGCACTTTACATTTGTGTTAAATCTCATAACAATACTTGGAGGTGGCTATTATCACTATTCCCATTTTTAGATGGGAAACTGAGGACAGAGAAGTTGAATCACTTGCCTGAGGTTACCCAGCATGATGATGGCACAGACATGATTTGAACCCAGGGCTTTCAGCTCCAGGGATGTGAACATAATCCCCCCCCTCCCCCCGCCCCGGCCCACTAAAACTTTGATGCTATCTTCTCCTGACCACCCCATTTTGCCAAAATCAGAGATTCTACCCACTTACCATTATCTCATGAGTTGATCTTCTTGCAGTATCTGGTGGTAGAAATCCTGACCCTTTGGCCGATTTTATTAACCCTGTTGGGTTATTGTACATAAATGCACAAGAAAAGTTCTGCAAGGAAGCTGTCTCAACAGCTGACAGCATTATTCTAGGGGAGTGGTGGGTGCTGGGTGGTTATTCAAAGGCACATTAGCTTTATAGGGGAATATACCCATATATTACTTGTGCAATGAAAAAGCAGTAATAATAAGCAACTGGAATCCTCATACAGTGCTAGTGGAAATAAAAACCAGCACAATTTTTTTTTGGAAAACTATTGGCAATTTCTCACAAAAGTTAAACATGTGCTTCGGCAATCCTACCTCTGGTGCTGTGCAGTATCCTTCCTGTCTGTGCCCACTGATGCCCGTCTACAGCAGGGCTTTCAACAGGGCTCTGGCTGAAGCCAAGTCACCAGCTCCCAGTGGCCTCCCTGCCCACCTTAAGGATGGAGGTGACCCCCTCCTCCGCAGTCCAGCCTGGCCTTTTGTTCATCTCACAGGACCACTCCCTTTTTGAACAACCCCAACAGCTGAAACAGCGGAAACAGCCTGAGGTGGCTACAACTGTCTTCAACCTTGGTCTTGCCCTGCCCCTCCACACCTCCGCCTGGATCCAAAGATAAAAAGCCTCCCCAAAGCTGGGGCCTCAGCGCCTTGCTCTTGGAGAGCACTTTGTAGACGCTCCCTGAGTCTCAGCAAAACTTCTATTGTGTTGCCAGCGACAGAAAACACTGTGAGTGGCCCAGTTGCTCCCAGGCCGAAGTTGCCTCAGCGAACACACTCCTCCCAGCCCCACCGTTGGGGCGCTTGAGCTCCCTGGGAGGCCAGAGGGCAGGAGAGGAGTGAGCTGGGCACTTGACCCTGCTGTCTGCCCAGGTTTCAGCTTCCACCCCTCCATCCTACCCTTACTCCCCTGCCCAACGCGGCTCTCTCTAGGCCAAGAAAACCAGGGAGGGGGAGCAGGCAGGCCAGAGATGGCTAGCTTGACCTTTAAAGTTGAGGCAGGAGTTTCTACAAAGCTTCTGGGAGTCCCCTAAATATCTGTTCCTACCCCTCTGGGGCGCAGAGGTCACTCTCTCAGTTCCTCATTAGCCTGGGATGGGTTCAGTGTTGGGTGAAAGTGTGAAAAGCTAGGGACCTACCCAGGCCTGGGGCCTGCTTCGGGGCTTTCTAAAAAATTAAGTGCACAGATCCTGGACAGAGAAGCACCTCATGTAAAGCACAGTGCTAGGCTCTGGGGACTCAGAAAAAAAGAAAGCACCCTGTCCTCCAGGGGCACACGGAGCAGGACTGGACTCCCCTGGTGCACAGATTGTCTGCTGCTGGCTCCTGTTCTCACTGGCCTTGGCTGGGATTGTTCATGGGACCACCTCTACACGAAAGCCACTCATTCACTCACTCACTTATTCAATCAGTCTATTGCAGGTGAGGTAATGTGTTAGGTTCTGGGTGGGACCCAAAAGGGGGTTGAGAAAAGAAGCTGACTAAAGCAAGATCAGGAAATATGATATAAGAGATTTAGAGAAAGGAGAGATCGCTTTTTGTCTAGCTCAGGGATTGGCAAATTGTGGCCTGAAGGCTACTGTTTTTTATCAATAAAGTTATATTGGAACGCAGCCACACCCATTCATTTCCATATTGTCTTTGGCTGCTGTTAGGGATACAAAAGCAGAATTGGAGAATTGGGGCACAGACCGCACGGCACTGAAAGCCTTACATATTTACTGTCTAGTCCTTCACAGAAGAAGTTTGCCAACCCCTAATCTAACATAGATTAGGAATTTGCAGCTGTACATAACAGAACCCACTCTAGTAATTTTATTAATGATTATGGGTGTTCACAGCCCCTCCAGGGGGCGCAGGAAGCCAGTCAGAGACCACATTGCCCAGACCACTTTGTAACATGACCCCAGTGATGCCCCCTCTGAGCACAGGCACCTCAGCCAGCAATGTTGATGCTGGGTATCTGAATACCAAAACCTCTGCTGTCACTGCCCCCAAAGCTGGATGCCCCGACATTGCTTTGGGCAGGTAAACAAAATCCGTACATACCCTATGACCCAGCAATTCCATTTCTGGTAGACAGCCTAAAAATAAAATCTTGCTCACAGATGTAAATGGAAATATGTATGAGGATGTGTCACAGTGTTGCTTCAAAGAATTAAGAGGCATTAGTGTCTTGCACTAGGAAATGGATAAGTAGAATATGTTTTACTGGTTAGGGTTAATATTCACTGCTATAATAAATAGGCCCTAATGTATGTAAAGTGTCAGACCCACTGGAAGTTGTATTTTTTGTTCATATAATAGTCCAAGGGGAATGTTACTGATGGGTGAGTCTGGCTCCCCTCCCCACAGGCATTCTGACCCAGGTTGAGGGTGACTCTGCCACCTTAAACCCACTGACTTCCAAGGTCACTCTGGGATCCTCATACCAACTAGCTTAGAAGGGAAAAGAGCATAGAGGAGACGGCAAGGGAGAAGTTTCTTGGGCTGGCATCCATGGGCTAAAGTGTCTTAGTGTGGCTCCACCTATCTGCAGGGGAGACTGGGAAATGTAGTCCCTGAGTGTGTTCTGGAAGAGGACAAAACTGCTTGTGGGGAACAGCCAGCAGTCTCTACCACAGTGATACATGTAAATAACAAAATACTAAGCAAGAGTCAGAAATAATGCATTTTATTTACAAATAACATCAAGGAATGATCCCAAAGACATGATGTTGAGTGAAAAAATAAGATAGCATCAGATTCACAACTCTGTACCATTTATGTAAAAAATTAAAAACAATCATAAAACAGCACTTTAGCTCTTCATATATTTTTTTACTCTATCTATTTGGATATGCATACACCCCAAGAGTATGGCATATGGATAGAAAGAACATACTTTAAATATACCTGAGTGGGTGTCTGTGGGGGAGGGGGAAATAGAAGGAGTGGAGATGGGTGACGAAGGCAAAAATAAGTGAATATAAAACAAAATAGAGGCCACACTTGGAGGCCGCTGATGGTGTGCCATGGCCTGAGGAGTGTGGTTAACAAATTGTGTGCATCTAAGGTCCAGATTTAAAGAAGGGGGAAAAGGGAATGTATTAAAGAATAAAATTAATATATATCCATTGTAGGAAATTTGGGAAATATGAGTATAAAGACAAAAACAAATACCCATAATTCCACTGCCCAGATGTAACTACTCCTGTTATTTTTATATATTTCCTTCCTGTCTTTTTTGTATGAATATGTGATATATATTGACAATATTGAGATCACAGTCTACGTTTAGTTTATATTCCACTATTTTCCTTTCCATTTATTCATGGATCATGACCAGTGCCCTATTCCATTAAATACACTTTGATAGCAGACTTCTAAAGGGTTAAGTAAATTTCCAAATTGTGTATATATTATACTGTGTTTAACTCTTTACCTATTAGTGAAAATTTAGGTCCTTTCAAAAATGGGGCTATTGTAAGTAGCACTACAGTGAACATCTTTGTGCATCAAAATTTGTCTGGGTGTGTGATTCTATCTGTAGTTTAGGTTCCCTGAATGAGACTAAGTCAAAGGGTATGAGTGTAGGTGTGTATAGTTATCTTTCAGGCTTTTCATGCATTTTAAAGTTGTAGAATCAAAAGCACATGGAAAAAGTGCATAGAACATAATGTAAATCAAAATAAACTAGAGGCCCGGTGCACGAAATTCATGCACTGGGGGGTGCGAGGAGGTGTCCCTCAGCCCTGCCTGCACCCTCTCCAATCCGGCAGTCAGACATCCCTCTCACAATCTGGGACTGCTGGCTCGCAACCCCTCGCCTGCCTGCCTGCCTGATTGCCCCTAATTGCTTCTGCCTGCCAGACTGATCACCCCCTACCACTCTCTTGCCAGCCTGATCAATGCCTAACTGCTCCCCTGCCGGCCCGGTCACCCTCAACTGCCCTCCCCTGCTGGCCCAGTTGCCCCTAACTACCTCCCCTGCTTGCTTGGTTGCCACCAACTGCCCTCCCCTGCTGGCCTGGTCCCCCCCAACTACTCTCCCCTACAGGCCTGGTTGCCCCCAACTGATCTCCCCTGCTGGCCTGATCACCCACAACTGCCTTCCCCATCTTGTGGCTGTGGGCGCCGCCATCTTTGAGGGCATGGCAGTCAATTAGCTTATTTCCTCCTTATTGGCGTGAGGGTCAATTAGCATATCCCCTCTTTATTAGATAAGATTATTATAAAGTGAACCTCTGTGAAATCAGTACCTGGGTTAAGAAATACACCATTGCCAGCCTCTAAAGCCCCTGTATGGCTCACCCAATCCCAAACCCTTCCTCTCCAACCCAGGAGGAAACCACTCTGATTTGTATGTAAATGCTGTATTCTTTTCTTTATAGCTTTACTACCCAAGTGTGTACCTCTAAGCACTCTAGTTTAATATTGTCTGCTTTGAGCATGATATAAATGGAATCGTACATAATGTGCTCTTTTATATCTGGCTTCGTTGGCTCTACATTATGTTTTAAAATTCATCCACGTTGTTGCATGGAGCTGTATGTCATTTTTTCTCTGCCACAACTTCTCTTTTGTTTTCTCTGAATCTGTGTCAGTTTTGTTCTTTGCTTCAGTTTCACATTTCCGAGGACCTAAAGTTGGGCTGTAGCGGAAGAATCTTCTTTTACTTGCGCTCTTCAGTTTTTTCAAGCATTTTGTAAGATTTCATCATAAGATCTCATTGTATTCTCACATTTCCTTAGAGAGCTGGCAGAGCAGGATTCTTAATGTCCCCATTTAACAAATGAGGAAACTGAGACTCAGGCCCATGAAGGAAATGACTTGAGCTGGGAACTCTGCCCCATTTCAGTAACGGTAACGAGGTCATAGGAGACACCATCTCATGCCCAGTCTTCTTAAGGAAGCCAGGGAAATGCCACAAGTTGGGAATGGACTCTCGCTAACATTTATTCTGGTGTCCCCTCCCTGGAAGCCTCCGCTCTAAACATTGGTATAGCTCAGGTCTCTGTCCTTGTCGTCTTCTCCATCCACATGCCCTCCCTGGGTTATCTCACCCAATCCTGTGGCTTTAATTCTCACTCACATCCTGACAATGCCTACATTCTTCTCTCCAGGTTGACCTCCCCGCTTGAGCCCTGGAATGGTGTGACTGCCAACGCAACATCCCCATGTGGCTATTGAATTTGACATGTAACACGGCCAAAAACAGATTCTCCATCTTCTCCCCCAAACCTGCCCCTCCCACAATCTTCCCCATCCTGGTTAATTCCAACCTCATCCTTTCAGTTGCTCAGGCCAAACATCTCAGAGTCATGATTAACCACCCCCGCCCCGCTCACTTTCTTTCACTCCTGGCACTTCAAATCCTATAGGTTCTCTTGTTAGGATATATCCACAATAGATCATTTCTCCTCATCGGCCCTGTATCACCCTGGTGTAAGCCATCAACATCTCTCACCTGGACGACTGCAGTATCCTCCTTATAGATCTCATGGCTTCTGACCTCACCCCCTGTAGTCTCTTCTCATAGATCAGTCTGAGGGATCCTGTTAGAACCTGTCAGATCACGTCCCTCCTCTGTTCTGAACTTTGCATGGCTTCCACTCACCCGGAGAAAAAGCCAAAGTCCTTGTGGCCGCCTGTCCAGCTCACACATCTGGCTCCTCTCTTTCTAGGTGCGTTTCCTGCTACTGCCCTTTGCCTCTTGCTGTCTCCACTCCTGGTCGTTCCTGCCTGGAGCCCTTGCACCTGCTGTTTCTTCTGCCTGGAACACATGCAGGGCTGCTCCCACACCTTTTAGGTCTTTGCTAAAATGTTGCCTCCGGAGTGAGGCCTGTCACTTTCCACCGCTCCCTGTCACGCTCCATGGTTTGGTTTTCCCCATAGCCATCACCACCATCTGGCAGGCATGGTGTTTGACTTATTGGGGTCTTATTGGCCATCTCTTCTGCCACTAGAATGTCAGCTCCCAGAGGGCAAGGACTCTTATCTGTTTTGTTCACTGTTCTCAGTGCCTAGCACAGGGCCAGGCACTCACAATGAAGTTTTCTCTCAACCTGGAGTCCAAAATGAGTATAGGAGATATTTATTCATTCATTTAATATGTCCACTCATTTAATATTTAGGTGTGCCTGGCGCTGTTCTTTGATGAGGGAAACAAGATTCTCATAGTCCACTGAGAGATGGCTTGGCGTGGATTTAGGCTCAGATATGCCCGGATGGCAAAGCTCTGGCCAATCCAGTGGGAGTGGAAGTGACATGTGAAACTTCTAGTTCAGATTCTTAAAAGGAGCAGGCATCCCTTTCCCTTCCCCTTTTTTCTTCTCACTGGTTGAAATGTGACGCTAGAGCAGCCATGTTGGAGCACATGGTGAATACCACGTGTTAATTGTGGTGTAGGCACATACTGGAAGGAGCCTGGGCCCCAGCAGCCTGAGGTCTCTGTACCTACTTGGGTTGTTCATGCCTGGACTATAGCATGAGAGAAATAAGCTCTATTAAAAAGAATTCATTGCTATCCCACGGGGAGTCTTTCTTTCCCGTCGGGAGTCGCACCGGCTGCTGTGGGCATTTGGCCAGGTTCCTGGCACAGTTTGTTTCCTGTTTACTACGGTGCTCTTCCTGGGATGTACCAATTTGGTGATTTGGGTTTGATAAAGATTTTCTCCTTTTGAGCTAACGTACTGAGACAGAAATGGGAATGTTAACACGGTCGATTTTCAGAGTGCTTTGGGTTGTGTATTAAATAGCCATTGATTCTGGGACACAAGGACGGGTTTGTAATAAAATGAGATGTTGTAAAAAAAAAAAAAAAAGAATTCATTGCTGCTTGGGTCCTGTTACAGTGTCTATCATTATCCTAACTAATACAGTGACTTTGATTGGGTTTCTTTCTGAGCCTCAGTTTTCTCATCAGTAAAAAAGGGGCAATAGTCCAGCCAGTGTGGCTCAGTGGTTGAGCGTTGACCTATGAACCAGGAGGTCACGGTTTGATTCCCAGTCGGGGTACATGCCCAGGTTGTGGGCTCAGTCCCCAGTGTAGGTGTGCAGGAGGCAATCTACCAGTGAGTGATTCTCTCTCATCATTGATGTTTCTGTCTCTCTCCCTCTCCCTTCCTCTCTGAAATCAATAATAATAAAAAAAGTTTTTTAAAGGGTCAATGATAATAGTAGTACTATGAAGGGACGTTTTGAGAATGTGGTCACATCTTAATAGTGCCTGGCACATAGTGAGCACTCAAAAAATGGTAACAGTTGTTAGAACTCTCCCCCCTTTCAGCAAAGGCTCCAGGAATGGAATTTGCCCAGGAAATTTCAAAGGCAGGCTGCAGCGTAAATGGCATTTGGAGAGGGCGTGGCTAATTGTGTTTCTGCTGGCTGAAGAGGTAAAAGTTACCACTGGGATTGCCAGGTGTCTGGATTTGGACTGGGCGGCCCTATTTTTGAGCTTTTCAGTCCAGGAAACTAACTGAAAAAAAAAATACACACACAAACCAGATGTATAAAAGTGTGTCCAGTATGTCTGTTGAAACCATCTGGCATCCTGACTGCAGAATTTCAAGATACACCATCCAGATTAATCTCTGGCCTTGACTAAGTTGTAGAATTTACCTTTTATGCACCAATCTCTTTCTGAACCATTTTCATGACTTTACCCCAATCCAGGCTTCACGTTACAAACCTTAGGTGCTGGTCTCCGCTAGACTGAAGTAGGAAGAGGGCAATGCTTTTTTCAAAGGATAGGGTGTCCGTAACTATCCAAAATGGGATGCTATTAATAATCATTCTGGGACAACAGGTACAAACCTGGCTTGTCCCATACAAGCTGGTGTGTTCAGTCATGCTTTAATAAAGGAATCAGTTCATTTAAGTGGGGAGAAATCTAGGAGAAAGAAGGCAGGCATATCAGGTGGGATGCTCTTGGCTGCAAGTAAAGGAAGTTTGACCCAGCTGGCTTAAACAATAAGTTAATAAAGTTATTTTATTAACTTATTATACAAGAAGTCTAGAGGTAGGGTGGTTCCACAGTTGGTTAATTCAGGAGCTGAGTGACATCAACGATTCAGGTTCTTTCCATCTGTCATTTTGCCATCTTCAACTGGTTAGCAATGTCCTTCCTCATGGTGTCAATAGTTGCCAGGCCTCCAAACGTCATGGCCTCACCCAGTTACAATAGCTATCACTTAAGTGAATGTCAGGCAGCATTCTGAGCACTTTGGATCTATGAACTATTTTAATCCATGCAACAAACTCTGTGAGGTTAGAACTCTTATTGTCCCCATTGTACAGAGAGATACATCAACGTCCAGAGAGGTTAAGTTGCTTGCACAAAGCCACACATAAGTAAGTGGTGGGGCTGGGATTTGAACCCAGGAAGCTGGTCTCTACAGCTACAATAATGTCCAAAGGCTGGGAAAGGAGAAGGCACACATATCAGTGGTACAGCCGGGATTCAAACTCAGGGTCCTAAGCATTTCCTTCTCTGTTTCCTCCAGGTTATATTTCCAGGTTATATTCCTTCTGGCAGGAATATAATTGGCAAAGCTCTGGAGCCCCGATTTAATCTGGTTTCTATTTTGTTTGAATCAAACCTTGTACCAGAATCCTCTGGAGAGATCTGTTCCCAACAGCAAGGC
>NW_006296797.1:270671-274603 GCF_000327345.1 Myotis davidii | reverse complement strand
GGGCATTCTTGGGGGTGGGGGATGGGGGTGGGGGTGGGAGGGCGCGGAGGTGGCTTGACTAAGATGATCAGGAAGAGCCTTATAGCTTGGTTTGCAGAAATGAACCCTGGCCTGCGTCTCTAGCATTGGGTTCAGTTGTCAGCTGTTCTGTCCAATGCCAAGGGTGGAGATGTCTCCTCTTTTCAGAAAGCTGCAATTGGTTCTCAGAATGGGGAAAAGACTCCTCGGGTAGCTGGCCTGACTTACAGAACTCATTTGCTGGTGGGAGGGCGCGGAGGTGGCTTGACTAAGATGATCAGGAAGAGCCTTATAGCTTGGTTTGCAGAAATGAACCCTGGCCTGCGTGTCTAGCATTGGGTTCAGTTGTCAGCTGTTCTGTCCAATGCCAAGGGTGGAGATGTCTCCTCTTTTCAGAAAGCTGCAATTGGTTCTCAGAATGGGGAAAAGACTCCTCGGGTAGCTGGCCTGACTTACAGAGAACTCATTTGCTTTTGGGAAATGACGGGTAATCCTAGGTAGTCTGATTACTCATTTCTCACCTGGCTCATTCAACTTGGGGTGGACCAAAATCACCCCTTGTTTTTCCTTGTTTTATCTTAATTGGTTTTTCTTTTAAGCAGGGCTTGAGAAAGGGGCCTTGAAATCCTGAGCCTGCAGAATCTCAGAGCATCTTATGGAATGAGGAACTATCTAATGTTTCCAAGCAGCATTAACTTCTTCCCTGCAACTGTGGAACTTACGCAATAGAAACAAATGGTATTTCCCACTATTTGTGAAGTACATGGCAACAGAAACTCTACATTGTCCCTGTAGAAAAGAATTTCCCTATCATTATCATCGTTTTCCTCCCAACCCCACAAACTGAAAGGATTTTCCTCCTTCTCTGATCTTTTCATGAATGTTTCCCAGTTATGGCCTATTTTAGGCCCTGCCCTGGAGATATATATATATATAAGGGCTCCCTAGTAGAGATCCTGGAGGTTATGGGTGGAGGAGATGGGGACGAAGGGAGGAGAGACCAAGACTGAAACAGGGGAAACCTCCCCCAGCTTGTGTTGCTTAGTCATGTTTGTTCAGTGAGTTGCACTGTGCCAGGAATAGCTGGGAGGCAGCCAGGCCCTGGACCAAGGGAGTCCCCATTGATGACACCAGTGCTGAGCCCCCTGTCTGAGTCATGTGACCTGAGTAGGCAGTGACCTGATGCAGAGGTCTGAAGGTGCCACCAATGTACTCTGGAGAAGCTGAAAGGATCTTGCTTATTTGTCTGTTTATTGATTGGTTGTTAATTCGGTTATTGTTCCTCTCTCCCTGCTCTGGACTGGAAGCACCAGGGGGCAGGAACCTTATCTGTGGTGCTCACTGCTGGATCCCTGCTTGAGGGCCTGGTGTTGTTGGTCTTTCACTTCTGTAACCCCAGGATCTCACTCAATGCCTAGCCCATAGTAGGTGCTTGTGGCAGATGCTTCTCTCTTGGCAACAGAACTTAGGTTGTCCAGGTAGCCATGTCCCGGGAGATGGAGCAGGACTGTTCTAACTTGATAGTGACAACCCTGCTTTTGGTCGGGAACTATTTAAGGGTGGTCATGTGACTCAGGCTGCCCTGTGAGGTATAAGGGAAAGTCTGCATGCTGGGGCCTTTGGGGAAAATTTTCTCTCTCTGATGAGAGGCCAGAGGAGAGCTCCAACCCCCTTCCCCGCCACGCCCCCCCCCTCCCCCCCCACCTGTTTCCCTTCTCTTTTCTTTCCTGCTTTAGAGTTGTTTAGCAGGTGATGTTGCCATTGAGCAGCATCTTGTGAACCTGGGGATCCAAAACTTGGGAGAAAAGCCATGATCATGATGGGGATGGCAAGGCTGAAGGTACCTTGGTCCTTCATGATGTCACCAAATCCTGAACCAGCCAGAGGAACCAAGCTCCTTTGGATCTTTTGTTAAATAATCAATGTCTTTATGTTTTAACCCACCAGTAACCCATTTTTCTCTTCCTTGCTGCCAAGTGCAGCTAAATGAATTAAGCACTCAGTCCCTGAGTTGAATAAATAAGTCTTCACTTATTGAGCACTTACTATCTGCTCTAAGCACTTTCTGTGTATTAACTTAGGAATCTTTGCAACAACCTTATGATATTGGTATAGTTATTATCCTTAGTTCACAGATGAGGAAAAGAAGGCACAGAGAGCTGAAGTAATTTTTTAAAAGTTGTATCATTTTTCACTGGGGATGGGATGGTGGGGAGAAATATTCCAGAGGGATCAGAGGGAGTAACAGAATATAGAAGGGTTGGGGGTGAGCCAGGGGGAGGCTCCCCCCACAAGTGAGGAAATGTTTCGATGGTCTTTTTGGCAGTGTGGGCCGATTCTTGGGTGAAGTATGAGATCCTCTCTCTCTCTCTCTCTAGCAAATTTTTCTGAAGGTGAAGGAAATCTTTCACAGATACAGCTGGGAAGGGGACTAACATTTATTGACCACCTACTATGTGCCAGTTATTGTCAGATATTTTGTATCAGTAGTTCTCAACTGGGGGCAATTCTGTCCCTCAGGGGACATTTGGTAATGCCTGGAGACAACGGGGAAGAGAGTGCTACTGGTATCTAGTGTGTAGTGGGTACAGTATGTGGCTAAATGTTCTCAAAGCAAAGGATGCCTCTCCACAACTAAGAATTACCCCAAATATCAATAGTTCTGAGGTTGAGGAACCCTGCTTTCCATACATTCTTTTGCTCTTACAAAGGTTCCCATTTTATAGATGAGGCAACTGAGGCTCAGAGAAGTGCTGTGATCAGTCTAAGGTCATACAGGATAGCTACTCCAAAGTTCTCTACAATTTTCTGAGAACCTTAGCAGTCAGCCACGTTTTGGGTAGAATTGACTCCACTACCCAAACCTGGAAGGTTCACCCATCTCACATGCTTCAGTACCTGCCCAGGGGAGCTTCACTCACCCACGGCCCAGATCAAATGCCACCTTGTCCATGATCCCAAAGGAACAAAGCCTGGAGGCCAGACGCTGCCCCACTCTTATCCTGTGTCTTTATGCCCTTCCAGTATTTACCCAGAGGCCAGTGGGAGAGCAATCCGGGGTGTTTGGAACAGAAAATAAATAAGCAATAATGTTCCTACCTAAAGGGTAATTATAATCTACAGGGGGATAGTATGTGAAACGGCTAATCCATTGAGGAGATAATAAAATCTCTGGCCAGTGAATAAGGATTGTATGGGTAGTTTGGAGAATGGGGTCTGGCCAAGAGGGCTGTTTGTACAAGCAATACTAATTAAGAATAAACATTTATAGAGAATTTTCTAAGTGCTGGGCACTGCTCCAAGAACTCCCTATGGATTGACCCATACGGTGTGAAGGACCCTGAGAGCTAGGTACCATTATTATTCCCATTGTACTGATGAGAACACTAAGGCTCTTGAGGCAAGGAAACCAGCTTCAGGTCACCCAGCTAGCAAGTGGGGGAGATGGGATTTGAACCTGAGCATCATACCTTCCTGTGAGGCAGGTGAGGTCATTTGTCACACAGAGCACCCTGGACTAGAAGACCTTATCCATGGCCGAGTGGATGGGAGGGGGGCTCAGGCAGAGCAGCTCTCAATCAGTAACTGAGAGCAGATCATTTCTTCTGGGAAATGTGGAAAGGGTGGGCTCTGCTCATGGGAGCGAATAAGTTCAGAAGGGAAAAAAAGGGAGGATAGAAGGAAAGAATAAGGGAAAGGAAAGAGAAAGAGTCACAGAGAGAGAGAATCACGTGTGTTTCTTCCCAAGGTCGTGGCAGTGCCCGAGGGCACCAAAAGGGCTGGGTATCCCAAAGGTGACATAGCACGGGCAGGCGGGGGCCGCCCCTCTTTCTTCCTTGGGCCGGCGGGGGCGCGCGTGTCAGGGCGGGCTTGCTGCTGAGCCCTCCTGGTGTTTACTCGGCCCAGCAGCGGCG
>NW_006296797.1:270086-270413 GCF_000327345.1 Myotis davidii | reverse complement strand
ACAGAAGGCCAACAAGAAAATTTTTCTTCATTACAAAGACAGGAAAATATTAAGATTATTTTCTAAAAACCTAATCAAATGAGAAGAACTAGTAGAAGAAGCTCAGCAAGGATGAAAACTGGTAGTAAGTAAGAAAAATTACCAAACCGCCCGGGAGTCGGAGCGCCAGCTGCGCCTCCGCCTGTGCGTCCTCAACGAGATCTTGGGCACCGAGAGGGACTACGTGGGCACCTTGCGCTTCTTGCAGTCGGTGAGTGTCTCCCGGGGAGTGCGGGGACGGCGGGGCGCGGGGCCTCAGCGCGGGCCGGTCCCCACACCCTGTGGCCT
>NW_006296797.1:268870-270070 GCF_000327345.1 Myotis davidii | reverse complement strand
TCGCCTCGGGGGCGCCCTGCGGGGCGCGCAGAGAAGTGAGGAGACCCGGGCTCCTCTAGAGCTGGTCTGTCGCTTTCCTGGTTGGCCCGCAGTCCAGCCCCGTCCCGGGGTCTCCCGCACTTCGTTTCTCCCCGGGCACGCTGCCCTTTTGTCTTTTCTCCCCCACTCCGCGCCTTTCAAATAGTTTTAAAATTAGTTACATCCGTGAGGCAGGGGCTCTGCGACCCAAGCGCCTGGAGCTTTTGCTCCTGCTTGTGTGTCGCCAGGGCTTTCTTCGCCGCCTGGTGCCCCACCGAGCCCTCAGCCAGGACTGCCCCTGGAAATGCTACAGCCCAGCGTCCCTCCGCGCTGATGGAGTAGGACAAAGCCCAGAGCCTGGAGGATGGACGGACACCGACGAGACCCCAGCGTGGGACTCCTGGTCCCCACGCACACGCTTTTCCTGGAGCTTGGGGACAGTGGGGGCTAGAACTCACGACTTGGCAATCCAAACCCTCGCCGCCCCCCCTCCCATCTCTAAGTTTCAAAACCACAGCGACAGACACTGTAAAATAACAACTGAGCGCTTACTCTGTGGCAGGCGCCTGCATGTGTCATTAGGGTTAACCTTCACAAGTGGCCCATGAAGTAGGGACGGCATATCCCCCAGTGGTTAGATGGGAGAGTTTAGCTCCGGAGAGGTTGAGTGCCCGGAAACCACTGGTTAGTTGGGGCTGGTGGGTTTTGAAGCAGGACAGGCCCAGCCGGTGCTTTAAACCCCCTATCCTGTGCTGCATTTCGTCCTTTTTTCTGTGAGAGGGAGGAAGGGGCCGCTTCCTTACTCTCCTAGGAAGTGAGAAAAGTGGCTTCGTGGTGGAGGGGGTGGGACCGGACCAAGCGTTTCTGAGAGTTAGGAGCCGCCGGGGCTTTAATCTCCGTGCCTCCTGCTGGGACCTCATTTACTCCCTTCTCAGCTCTAGGAAGTCTTTTAATCCTGGTTCAGGAAGGGCTGGTGGGGGCGGTGGTGTTTCCTTTAGGGACCTCAGAGCCCGGCTCTGCAGCTTCCAGTCTCTGGGGGCAAGAGGGAGAGGGGACTCTGGCATCCCCTGGGATATCTAGTGGCTTGGGGGTGTAGCTGAGGCTGTGTGAGGTCCGAGTTCCAACTCAGGGAGGAGAGAGCCCTTTTGTCTGTGCAAAGAGGGCGTGTGTGTGTGTGTGTGT
>NW_006296797.1:249320-267286 GCF_000327345.1 Myotis davidii | reverse complement strand
AAAAAAAAAAAAAAAAGGATCTGCTCAGTTTGAAGCTGGCAGTTTCTGAATTAAAGATGTAGACAGCTCTGCCATCTCTGAGCAATGTCAAATTCTAGGGAACTCCTCACTTCTCCTTCCGAGCCACTCCCTGCTCCTCAGTCTGGAAGGGAGAGAGGAAAGCAATTTTTCTGTTAATGGGAAAGAAAGCCCTTGCCCTAGATGGTGTGGTGCAGATATAGATTGTGTGTGGGTTAACTGTGGTTTTACATTGTGCACGTGTAGATTCCGAGGAAGCTGGAATAATGGAAATTGATTGGAATCAACCATTCTTATTATTAAAGAAATAGAAAAAAAAATCTCGCTACTTCCACATTATCTCCGTGGCATTTTTAATTTCCTGAGTTTATAATTTCTGTTTATTGTCCTGTCGTTTCTGAGATGAGCTGTTCCAACTTTGACATCTTGGACCAGTCATGTCACCTGTCCTGGCCTCAGTTTCCCCACTTGTAAAACGAGGGGAGAGGAATCCAGGCTTCCTTTGGGCCTTGTCCTTTTGGGGGTCACCAAGCTGGTGTCAGAAATGGACTGATTGTGTAACCTGACCAGCCATACCTTGTTTGTGATCTGCAGGCCTCTCTCGGTTTGTTCCCTCAGAAACAGCCCCTAAACAACCCAAGACCTTTGCGTTTTGAAAACCCAGGGCTCAGAGCTTCAGGAACAGTTAATTACCAAAGCTTTCCACGCAGCAGCGACGCTGGCAGCCTGCAGGTTGTGATTCTCTCCTGTCTTCCCACTCTCTCCTCCCAGCTTTTATACTTGCTAAGGGATTTTACCCCCAACCTCCTGGCTTGGGAGAATGGAAGAATGCTCAGTAATCCCGCCTTGCTTTTAATTCCATGTGCCAGAGACTGGCATCGAAGGGCTGCCCTGGCCTTCGTGTGCCCCTGGCTTTAAGCTTCCCTTGCCAGTAAAAATGAAGCCTTTGTACAGACTGAACATTGTGGGAGATGCAGAAAAGCCAGCTCTCGGTTCCTGCCCTCAAGGGGAGGTCAGCCTCGCGGAGTGTGGCAAAATGGGGATTGACAAAACTTCAAGTGCAAGGCTGGGCTCTGGACTGGACCACTTGAGGTCAAGTTCTGGGGCTCTGTGACCTTAGACAAGTGGCTTATCTGTATGAAGCCTTTGTACAGACTGAACATTGTGGGAGATGCAGAAAAGCCAGCTCTCGGTTCCTGCCCTCAAGGGGAGGTCAGCCTCGCGGAGTGTGGCAAAATGGGGATTGACAAAACTTCAAGTGCAAGGCTGGGCTCTGGACTGGACCACTTGAGGTCAAGTCCTGGGGCTCTGTGACCTTAGGCAAGTGGCTTATCCTTTCTGAGCCTCACTTTTCTCATCTGTAAAGTGGGGGGATGATAATAGATCTTATCTTAGAGGGTTTTTAAATGGATGAGTTATATAAATACATATAAAGCACGTAGAACATGCCTGGCAGGCAGTAAGCTATATAAGTATTAGTTATTATAATTAATTATTATGTTACATGATAATTAAACAATACAGGTGAGTAGGATTATAGGATTCCAGGATCCAGAGAATAGGGGTTATCAGGGAGGGCTGCCTGGAGAAAGTGAGAACCCTCTCCACTAAGACTTTGAGTGGATTTTGTTTTGACCATGTAAACTCTGGCCACAGGAAACAGTGGTTTTGTTGGGTTCCGGGCTTGGGACTCTGTGCTTTCCCCAGATTCTCCCCATCTTTTCCAACATCCTTTAGGGACTGGATTGCACCAACTTCCCCATCTCCAAGGGGGACTGACAGCGTTGGTGCCCTCTTCTGTGTGTATGTGTGTGTGTATTTGAGTCATGGAAAGGCAAGGGCAGCCCACTGGGAGGATGCTGGCTCTCTCTCTCGGAAGACAGCACAGGAGTTGTGAGAGAAATTGCCCTGGCTTCTGATTCCCGGACAGTGGATCTCAACATTTAGAAGCTCCCACTGGGTTGAGCGCTCCCTGTGTGGTGTGCTCTTGGACAGTATTGATGAGGATGACAACCATCAGAGTTGTGACTGCATAGGAGCTGATACTGACTCACCATATACTGTTCTAAGCACTTTGCATGTACCAACTCATTTGCGTTTCCCAACAACCCTAAGAAGAGAGTGCTGTTGTGATCCCCATTGACACATGAGGAAACTGAGGCAAAGGTAGTTTAAGAGAGCTTCCCTGGGTCATGTAGGCAGCTTTGCCAGCATTTGAGCAACCCCAGAACTCATGTCCCTGGCCACTTCACTGCCACTGGCTTACAAAGCGTTTGGTACATGATTAATTAAGGTGGCAAAACTAGAATTCAACCCAGGTCTGTGTGACCCTGACCCTCAGCCAGTGCTTCCTCCAGTTACTTCCCCTCTGTGACTTCTTTTCTCTCTTCCGCAAAATGGCCTGAACTATAGAAGAATGAAAATGTAAGGCTGCCAGTTCCTTCTCTGTGCTTCGTGTCTGTTCATCGCATGAGGGTTCAGTGTGGGGCTCTGGAGCCAGGCTGCTGCTGTTTAAATCCTGGTTTTATCTCACATCAATTGGGCAGGTCAACAACCTGCACTGTGCCTCAGTTTCCCCATCTGTGCAATGGGCATAGTACCTGTGTCATAGGGGTGTTGCAAAGTGTGAATGAACCTGAGGTTAAAGCTCTTGAACTGTGCCAGGCACATAGTAGGTGCTCAGAATGCTATGGTGGGCTTTTTTGGGGATGTGCAGCAATGGAGGGGAGGCAGCTGAAGTTGTCGGTTTGTGGCTCAAAGTCTTGCCCTTGAAGAGGAGGCTGAGTGAGCTTTGAGCCCACCTACTTCTTGGTTGGATTGGTTTGGGGTCCCTGCCTGCAAGGAGGGAGATCTCAGGAGTAGGTGCCAGCAGATCCTGTGATGGGTGTGCCAGCTGGGCAGTGGTGGGAAGAGGGGGGAACCTGGGTGGGTAGGGGGAGGGGCTCCCCTTGGCTGAGGACAGAGACCTGTTACTCGCAGGCACCCAGAGATCTGCCCCATTGGCTGGGCTAGGCCAGGGTCCCTGAGGATCAAGGGTGTGTGAGCAGAAAGCTCACAGAATACTTTCTGTGGTTCTGCTTTTTGGGGGTGGGAGCCTAAAGCTTTTCTTCTCATTGGAGCTCTGCTTGCCAAAACAAGAAACTGTGGTTTTGTGTTGTCACTATTTTTTGTTTTTTTAAAAACGTTCTGTGCTCCTAGTCTGACACTGGGAGCAGTTCCAGGGAATGGGGGTGAGGGGCACACTTTTCATTCTGCAGTCACTGAAACAGAATGACCTACCCAGTGACTTGGGGGATTCTCATGAGGTTGTGTTGCAGAAAGTAGGAGGCTAAGAAGTGTATATAACACAGTTCCACTTTGGGAAAATAAACAATAACCGTAATATACACATGGACATTATACGTACAACATTACAGGAGTTTGGAGAAAAGGCTAGACCGATGTGTATCTTATGGAGAAAGGCAAGCAGGAAGATAAAAAAGGAAAAAAAAATGTATCAAATCCTAGTTGTTATGCCCTTTTCATAGAAAATTATGCATGTGGATGTGAATGTATTTTTTACAAACATTCAACAGAAAGAATTTCATTTTCAGCACGACTATTAATTAATGCAACAGCAATAGCAATAATAATTTGCTAACACTTACGTAGTGCTAAATGTTTGCAAGCCCCGTGTAAAGTAACTGTGCATCCACTCAGAATTTCCAGGTATGATTGTGCTTCCCATTTTAAAAGGAAATGAAGGCACAGAGAGGCCAGGTAATTTCCCCAAGATCACAGAGCCGGACAGAGCTGGGGTTTATGGCCTTGCTGCATGGCCCACATTCTTTACTACTACCCTGGTCATGATGTTATGTTTATGACCAAGATTATTGCCTTTGTGAGACTTCTGGACTGCCCAGGTGGGCGGGAAGTAAGCCAAAAAGTGCAGATTATCTGAGCTTTAGATAATGGAGAGTTTGGATCAGATCACTTTGTATTGTGCCGAACATCATCAGGAAGTCAGTGAAAAAATTTTTGTCTTTTAAATATTTTTTATTGATTTCAGGGAGGAAGGGAGAGGGAGAGAGAGATAGAAACATCAACGATGAGAGAGAAACATCGATTGGCTGCCTCCTGCATGCCCCACACTGGAGCTCGAGCCCACAATCCAGGCATGTGCTCTGACCAGGAATCGAACTGTTACCTCCTGGTTCACAGGTCAATGCTCAACCACTGAGCCACACCATCTGGGCGAACATTTTTTTGATGATAAAATCCTGTGTCAGCAGGAGTGAGATGGGCCCCATCTTCTGTGTATAGGAAACAGAGCTATGAAAAGGTAAAACTGCAAAGAAACTAGTTTTTTTTCTCAGCATGCTGGTGTTTATGGAGCACCTGCTGTATATTCCGGACAGTGTTCAAGGCCAGGAAAATGCAGAGCAAATGTGGTTCTTACCCTTTAGGGAGGGTGACCCTAGTGAAGATGCGAGAACATGCATTTGAATGAGTTTTCTTCACATGAGCATATTGGACACCCATTCACTATTATTCTGGTTTGTCCTCATAACCATTTGTCTGTCAGGTTAAGAAGAGATGGATGGGGTTGCTTTTGGAGGCTCCAGGGCACCTCTTTCTTAGAGAGTGTCCTCTTTATCAAGCCAGTGAGCGGAAGACCTGCGGGGCTTGGGGTCACTCCCTCAGATCAGGGAACCCACATCGTCATTGTCTCACAGCCCCCCTCTCTTAAAGCTTTTGAGAGTTAGGTTTTAGCAGACCATGCCGGGCTGCAGAGCTTGACCTTTCAGATTTTTGTGATTTTTCTGCTTTTTTCCTTTTAAATATATATTTTTATTGATTTCAGAGAGGAAGGGAGAGGGAGAAAGAGATAGAAACATCAATAATGAGAGAGAATCATTGATCAGCTGCCTCCTGCACACCTCGCCCACACTGGGGATTGAGCCTGCAACCTGAGCCTGTGCCCTGACCGGGAATTGAACCATTACCTCCTGGCTTATAGGTTGATGCTCAACCACTGAGCCACACCAGCCGGGTTCTCCTTTTGTTTTTCAACAGACACAGGCTTTCTGGCTGCAATCCTGGCTGGAAGTGGGTGATCAGGATGGGCTGATCCTCGAATTGGCATGTGATATCCCACCAGCCTGTTCCCCAGGCACAGGGTGAGGTCAGAGCTGATTCTAGCTTCAGAGTTTACCGGACAGAACTTAAGAGCAAGCCGGGGCTGGGGGCAGGGGAGGGGGTGTTGAATCTCATTGTTTTGCAGGTGAGACTCCCCCTAGAATGACCCCCTGAAGAAGTTGTGGTTCCCAGAGGGAAGTGAACGCTGGTCAAGGGTGGTGGCCCTGCAGCTGTTCAGGGTTCCATCCTGAAAGTTTTGGGGAGAGGACTTGGGTGGCCCAGGTCCTTCTCTGGGGATTTGTGTTTGCCCTTGCAGCTGGTCTGCACTGAGTCCCTCCATCTTCAACCCTCAGCACAATCCACATACTGGGGTGAGATCATTCTTTGTGGTGGGGACTATCCTGTGCATTGTAGGATGTTTAGGAGCATCTGTGGCCTCTACGCATTAGATACCGACGGCATCCCTTTCTCCCAGTTGGGACAACCAAATATGTTTATGTGTTGACATAATTAGCATGATACAGTTTGTTCGTGTCACCCAGCAGTGTGTCTTGGGTTACTGGTTAAGAGCCTGGCTCCTAGAGACAAAAGCCCTGGGCTCACATCTCTGCCCCTGTGTGACCTTCGGCAGGTCCTTTTGCCTCTCGGAGCCTGGGCTTCTCTGTCCGCACAATGGAGATGATTGTCGTCCTCGTAGGGTGGCTGCGAGGAGCCAGTGTGGTCACTCAGGTGCCGGACACAGCTGAGCACAGAGCCAGGGTCAGTCTCACCCCATTACTTGCCGTAGCCTTTCCTGTCCTCTGGGAGGAAGCCCGCAGGAAGAAGGGGAGCCCTCTAGCCCCCAGTCCTGTGTGGATTTTAAAGTTTTATTTTCTCGGCTCCTTGAGGACCAGAAGGGGATCTGCCCACCCTTCTTTTGTCTTGTGGTCAGACACTCAATCTGTGTTTACCGCCTGGTTCCTTCCCCAGGGTGGAGCTGACAGATGATCTCTTGATTGCGGGCCAGGGGAGCGAGGCCATTTCAGGCTGGCAGGACTAGGGCATGAAGGCTGGTGGAAGCAGGTGGCATCCGCCACCAGGATCCGGGGCAGTGGTTCTCAACCTGTGGGTCGCGACCCCTTTGGGGGTCGAACGACCCTTTCAGAGGGGTCGCCTAAGACCATCGGAAAACACATATATAATTACATACTGTTTTTGTGATTAATCACTATGCTTTAATTATGTTCAATTGGTAACAGTGAAAATACATCCTGCATATCAGATATTTACATTATGATTCATAACAGTAGCAAAATTACAGTTATGAAGTAGCAACGAAATAATTTTATGGTTGGGGGTCACCACAACATGAGGAACTGTATTAAAGGGTCGCAGCATAAGGAAGGTTGAGAACCACTGATCTGGGGTCTTGTACTTTCCACCTTGCCGGGGAGGGTGGGTGGCTTTTGTAAGGAGCTGCTCTCAGGTCAGAGCAGGGTGTGGGCAGTCAATACTTTCATTCACAAATTCACTTATTCCTTCAATAAATGGACATTAAATATGTACTATATGCTAGACACTGGGCTAGGTGCTGGCATGTGGTCAGGACAAGATGGACAAAGTTCCTACCCTCATGGAATATTGAAATGTTACAAAGAGATCACTTGAGAAAGTGACAGGAGCTATAGTAATAATAATAATAACATAATCCATTGAGGCCCTACTTTGTGCCAGGTATTGTGCTAAGTGCTTTGTATGGATTATCTCTTTGAGCCCTTGCAACAACCATCTGAGGTAGAATAGATATCATCCTTGTACCTATTTTGCAGATGGGGAGACTAAGGCCTAGAGAGGTTGAGTAACTTGCTCAAGTCCACACAGTAGGGGAATAGATACACCAAGAAGGAAATAAAATGGGGACATGTTCAATATAGGGATGGTGGCATCTATTGAGATGGAGTGGCCTAGGAAGGTCTCCCTGAGGAAGTGGCATCTGATCTGAGTCCTTGGCAGGGAAGGAGCCAGCTGTGGAAAGAGTCAAGAGAAATGTGTTCTGGTAGATGGAATAGCATGTGCCAGGGCCATGACCATGCTTGGCTTGTTTGAGAAACAGCAAGAGGCTAGGGTGGTTGGAGGGGACAGTAGGGGCGATAAGGTTGGTGTGGGTCTCATATGCCTGATGAGCAGTTTGGGTTTTATTAGTGGGGTGTGACATCGTCTAATTGATGATCTGAAATTCAGCACTGCACAGTGGCTTTCCTAAGGGCCCAGTAGCTACCTCCTGCCTATAGCCTGGATACCCATCCAGGAGGGAGGACCACACTTCCTCCCCCAGCCAAATTCCCGGTTTGCTTCCAAGCTGCTGTGTGACCCAGGGCCATCTCTGTCCCCTAAGCTGAATTTAGCCTCCCCGTGGATGGTGATTCTGAGCTGATCACACCTGGAGGGGAGTTTGGGCCCCTGTTTGTGACCTGGGCGTGGACAGGTTGTGCTAGTGGCCACTGGCTGGCAGGGCGGTTGATGTCCCTGCTTCCTGTGAAGGAGGAAGGCACCCCTGTTTTCAGTTCAGGAAACGAATTTGCATGATTAACAACTGTTTGATGTCACCCTTGACTCCACCCTTCACCCATAGCCCTTACAACAACACTTTACACGATATCAGCCCTCACCTCTGCCCCGTGACCAACGTCTTTTCCAGACCTACTTCACAGGTGAAGAAAACCGTGGCACAGAGAGGTCAAGGGCTTGCCCACAGACACACGGGTGGGAAAGGCCAGGGCTATTGCAGTCACCTCCTCTGCTGCCACCCTTACCTCCCACATTCTGGTCTTCAGCTAACACTTAAGGCAGCTCAGACACTGCCCTCCTCAAAGCCTTCCCATGGCTCCCACCTCCCTCAGAGTCAAAGTAAAGGCCTTACTTAGAAGGGCCTAGAACAGGGGTGGGCAAACTTTTTGACTCGAGGGCCACAATGGGTTCTTAAACTGGACCGGAGGGCCGGAACAAAAGCATGGATGGAGTGTTTGTGTGAACTAACATAAATTCAAAGTAAACATCATTACATAAAAGGGTACAATCTTTTTTTTTTTTTAGTCTTATTCATTTCAAATGGGCCGGATCTGGCCCGCGGGCCGTAGTTTGCCCACAGCTGGCCTAGAAGGTCTTTCTTGCAAAGTCTGCCCCCATTGCTTCACCCGTCTCCTCCTTTATTGTTCTTTTTTCTCGTACAGTTGTTTTTATTTTTGTTTAAATATATTTATATTGATTCCAGAGAGGGAGAGGGAGAGAGAGACGGAAACATCAATGATGTGAGAGAATCATTGATCGGCTGCCTCCTGCACACCCCCTCCTGGGGTCGAGCCTGCAACCCAGGCATGTGCCCTTGATCGGAATCAAACCCGGGACTCTTCAATCCTCAGGCCGCCGCTGTATTCACTGAGCCAAACCAGCTAGGGCTCATACAGTTGTTTTTAACTGTGATATGATGTACACACCGTAAGTCTCACTTTCTCCAAGTGTATGATTTAGTATATTCATACAGTAGTGCAGTCTGCTGCACTAATTCCAGAACCTCCTCTTGCTCTTACTCCTTCCCTCCTTCCCTCTCAGCCACATTTGCCCTTTTTCAGATGCGTCAGACATGCTCCTGCCTCAGGGTCTTCTCACATGCTCTGTCTGGAATGTTCTCCCAGTATCTCTATGGCTCACTCCTTCAGGCCTTTGCTCAATGTCCTGTCCTTAACAAGTCTTCAGGGACCCCCCTCCCCCACCATTCGAAATGGTGCTCCACCCCTAGCTCACCACTTGCTAGCTCCTTTTACCTGCATTGCTCTTATTCACTTTGTCTCTCTGGCACCAAGCATAATGTCTGGCACATAGTAGGGCTCATTAGATATTTGTTGAATGAAAACCAGTTTTTCCCCTTAAATACATGTTTGTGTTTTCTTAGGAAATGTGATTATCTTGATTTATATAACTGCTAGGTATTTTTGCGCAGACTTTTGGGGACTTGAGACTGAGATAGCCTGACGTTTTCTAACACAACCAAAGGCATGCGAGTGAGTGTGGGCTGAGGGAATCAGGTGCAGGAGGGTTTCTCTGCAGCGTGGTGTCATGCTCAAGCACCCAGCGTCTGGCCCACATCTTCTGCCCCTCTGTGGCTGTGTGATCCTGGGCAAGGAACTTTCCCTTTCTGCACCTCGGTTTTCTCATCTACTCACCACACCGACCTCATCCCCCCCAGCGCTCATCATGTTTTCTTTTTGTTCTTAAATGGTACTAGGCTGGTTCCAGCCTCTGAGCCTTTTCATTTGCTGTTCCTCTTGCCCGCAACACCTTTAACTGTACTTTGTGTCAGGTGCCCCTCCCTGCTGTTGAGTGTCACTTCCTCAGAGAGCCTCCTGGCCACATTCTTTACATCACCATGCCCGTTTTCCTTGGTACCTGTCACTCTCTGAAATGATCCTGTTGACTTTAGTGTCTGCCTCCCCCATCAGAATACGTCACATGAGGTCAGGACCCTGGTCTGCTGGGTTCACTGACAAATTCCCCAGCACCTAGCACCTTCAGGGTGTTTTGTTAGTACTGGTCAAAGGAGTGAACGAGTGAGTGAAAGGGATGCATGCTGTGACAGAGGGTTCTGCCACTTTCTTAACAAGTGGCCTTGACTTTGGGGAGTGTGGACCCCAGTGTGGGGCGTGGTTGCAGACCAGCATCCTTGGCCTCCTGCCCTTACCGCACAAGGAGGGCAGGGGGAGCTCTGTGTAGTCCCAGCCACCAGCTGTTGGCCGGCCAGGCTGTTGATTGGGTGGTTTTTAAGATTTATTTGCCCTTCATCACAAAGATCATAAATACAGTGGGGGAGTGTGTGTCAAAGCACATTTCCTTATGCCCGTTCAGCAAAGGCACTCTCTATGGAGCAAGTAGGGGAAAATGTTTTGTGTGTGTTCCTGGCTGTGTGTGTTGTACAGATCTACATACATACAGGCAGTGGTTCTCAACCTGTGGGTCGCAACCCCTTTGGGGGTCGAACGATCCTTTCACAGGGGTCGCCTAAGACCATCGAAAAACACATATATAATTACATATTGTTTTTGTGATTAATCACTACGCTTTAATTATGTTCAGTTGGTAACAATGAAAATACATCCTGCATATCAGATATTTACATTATGATTCATAACAGTAGCAAAATTACAGTTATGAAGTAGCAACGAAAATAATTTTATGGTTGGGGGTCACCACAACATGAGGAACTGTATTAAAGGGTCGCGGCATTAGGAAGGTTGAGAACCACTGCATACAGGCATTGAGACACACCACCCCCGTATGCTGTATTTATGGGCAATTCAGTACATTTTTTCAAGGTTAATTTTTTTATTATTATTAGTTAAGGTATTACAAATGTGTCCTCATCCCCCCATTAACCCCCAACCCCCACCCCGCATACTCATGCTCCCATCCCCCTGTTGTCCATGCCCATTGGTTTGGCTTATATACATGTATACAAGTCCTTCGGTTGATCTCTTCCCCTTACCCCCGCCCTTCCCTATTTTTCAAGGTTAATTTTTTGATAACTTTTTATTTTGACATTTCATGAATACTGAGCACCAGTTGTTGGCCACTGGCTACATTTGCTTTATCATCCCTCCTCCTTGCCTTCTCCCCTCCTAATACACACACACACACACACAATTGTTTTTATTATTTTGGTCCACTTGAAAGAAATTGTAGACATAATGCTCCTAATAATTCAGCATCTATCTCCAAAGACCATGGATATTCTCTTATATGACCACAGTACAAATAAACAAAATCAGGAAATTTAACATTGGTACTAAATTGTACAATCCGGTCTATATCCAAATTTCACCCATCTTCTCAAAAACGTCCTTTATGCCCTTGCCCCCACCCCCATTCCCATCCCCAGTCCAGGGTCTAACCCTGGATCACGCGTCATATGCAGTCACTCTGTCTCTTTGGTAATTTTTTTTTTGTCTTTTTAAAAATATTTATTGTTAAAAATTTTGGTAAAATTCTTTGGTGATTTTTACTCCTAGTGCTGCTGGTGGTAACTCTCCACTAGGATGTCCTGTCAATGCTTGTCCGGGGCCACCATTTACCAGCTCTGTGGCCCTGGGCAATTGACACTTAGGCCCCAGTATCCTTAGCTGTAAAATGGGGAAACCTAGGTTCCCACCCCACAGGCTTGTTCTCATCTTCCACACATTTTATGGCGTGCCTACTGTGGGCCTGGCCCTGGGGGCCGGGAGGGGGGGTGAAGCGAGGAATCTACCCTGTAGGAGGCCTCTTATTTAGGTGGAGTGAAGTAGTAAGTGCTGGGCATGGTGCTGGCTCCTGGGGACGCCTGCCATGCACCGCCTATGTTTGCTGTCACTGTGTTCATTGTAGGACATTTGGGAAATAAAGATGAGTAAAATGATCTCACCCTGCCAACCGCTGCTTCACCTTCCGGGACATTTCCTCCTTGTTCTGTGCATTTTGACTTAGCCTAGGTGTGATCACACGGCACATGAGCGTTTTCCTTGCTTTTCTTGTCCCTTCTGTGCACTTCCTCCTGTTACTACAAGCCCCTTTCGTCATCAGACCTCTGACGGCTTCATCATGGAACGTGGAGGCTCTGGAGCCTGGCTGCTCATGGGCTGTGCGATCTCGGGCAAGCCCCTTGACCTGTGTGGGCATCAGTTTCCTCATTTCCAAAAAGAGTGCCCACCTCTTTGATGGGGGCATTAGGTGAATTTAGATCTACAAAGCTCTCAGAACAATGCCTGGCACATAGTAAGCACTCCATATGTATTAGTTGTAAAAATAATAATAATAATAATAATTATTTAACTATTCCTCTTTTATTGGGCATTTATATGGTTTTCAGCTTTGCAAAGTTACAAGACCATGTACATTTTTATTCAAGCTGCCAGTTCTTTTATCGATTTTGTAACTGAGGGCTGAAAGAAACCTTGGCTTAGGACATTTTGGTCTTTACCAATCCAAATGAATCACTAGCAACTGGAATCCTAGGATCAGGTTGTCAGAACTGCAAGAGACTGCGATCATCTCACCCTTTCATCCAGAAGGGGAAACGAAGGCTCTGAGCCATTCAGTGACTTGGCTGAGGCTTACCAATGAGTTTGTGGCTGAGATGGAACTTGATGGTAGGGTTTTTGTCTCTTGTCCCATGATGTCCTGCTTTTATCCAACAGCTAAGATACATTGGAGGACAGATGGAGGATTTAAGTCATGTCCAGATGAGTCTGAGGAATCCTGTGCGCCCAGATTCTTTGACTTCAGTGGTCATTAGTGGGGTGTGTGTGTCTGTGTGTGTCTGTAACTATCGTTCATGGTCCAGAAGTCCATAGTACCATGGGTTTCAAACTGGGGTCCTCAGGCCAGCAGCTCAGACCCCACAAGTAGGTTTCAACAGGCCTGTACAGAGTTTTAAAAATTTTTAATTGCCAACATTGAAAAATTTGAAATTAATATGAAAATAAATTTCGTATAAAAGTCTACATTTCTATCTTCTTAAATAACCTAAAGATTTATCCACATCAAGCCTGCATGCCTATAGGTAAACATATGGCTGGAACTGAATTGTCCTTTTTAGATAAGACTTTGTAGTCTTCAGTCTGCCACAGTCCCCAAACTTCCCTGTTATCCCTGATATTGAAACCAAATGTTGATTGCCATTTATCATTGTGCTTGTCCTGCTTTTTTTTTTTTTTTTTTAAGAGGACAATGGGCCAGGGTCCTTCTAACCCTTCTTTCTATCAAATGGAAAACTGAAAGCTAGACCAAGAGAGACAACATGTCTTAGGAAATGTAGGTGATAGCCGGTTTCTCTTTGGAAAAAAAAATATGTTTAATAAGCAAAAATGTGTGTAACAAGCAAAAACGAGCTTTTCTTTTAAAAGGATATGGCTTCCATTGCCATTTAGAAGAATGCCCATCTGGTTCCCCTACCCCTTTACCTGCCCGGCCCCGGTGGGCAGTTGAGTTTGAGATGCTCCAAACAGTGCGGGGTGGTCCTTCTTTTCTCTGAGATGGGTAGAGGGGGTGGAGGTAGTTTTCCCTTAGAAAGGGTGATTTCTTATCCCAAATTCCACTTCCTGTAGCCTGTGGGCAATCACTGACTTTTCTTTTCCCATCACCAGCTATAGAATGGAGGTTCCCACGTTCGCCTGTCGTATTTCCTGAATCTTGTCCTGTTCTTATTTATGCTCCTTTGGGAGACCCTGGGGTGCAGACCCCAGAGAGGAAGCAGTGGGTTCCTACAGTGGTGCGAGACGGTCCCCCAGTTTGTTCTGGGGCCCCTTTTGGACGGCAGGCCCCTGAGACCATCAGTCAGGCCTAGTGTCTTCCTGTGCTGGTGCAGCCCAGCGGAGAGCTCTCCCTGCCTCCTTTTCTCAAATAGGGAAGGTTTTAAAACAACAACAACACTAATAGCCCTGCTGTTGCTGATGAGATTAGCAAGAGCTGGTTGTCAGGATTCTTTGGTTGCAGGTGACAGGAACCCCAGCCCAAACTGCCTTAGCCAAAAACGGGAATTGCTTGGTTTGTGATAAGGAAGGGTCTGGTCTGTTGTCCTGATGTGAGCTCTGATTGGCTGCTTTAGGTCACGCTTCCATCCCTGAACTAGGCACTGAGACACTACCTGGCCAGGTCTGGCGGAGGGGCCCACTGGGCCATATGGCAGTGGTTTCTGGAAGGAAGATGCCAGGGTGCTGGGACTGGAAGACGGATGGGGAGCCAATGGGAGCATCTCTTCTCTGCCCCTGCGCCTTCCTCCCAGACTGGGAGCCTTTGTCTTCGCTCACTTCTTGGGTCACCTGGCCCACTGCGGTGCTTCATAGCTTTTCCAGTTCCTCCCTTAAAGCTTTGCTTGTATCCTGCCTTCTCAGACGGCCATGCCTGACAATTTCAGCTCTTTCCATACATCTAATAATAACACCAGTGTCCACATGTGTGAGGTTCTGTGCTCAGTGGATGTCCCAAGCAATGTCGCCCCCCAGGAACCAGATGGGGAAGGTATTTCTATGTTGGCTATTTTATAGATGCGGAAACAGAGGCTCAGAAAGGTCCAGTAACCTGCCCGGGGTCACACAGCATCCTTCTCTCTTATTGAAGACTTCACTGTGTTGTGTGCGTTTTGTTTTCTTTCATGCCATGCAGCCTGGGTTTGAATCTGGGCTCTGCTCCTTCTAGATGTGTCACCTCAGGAAAATGACGTAACCTCTATATCTGTGGGAAGAGCACTCTAGGCACAGGGAACAGCAAGTGCAAAGGCCCCCAGGCAGGAGCGTGTTTCAGGAATCAAGGAGGCCAGAGTGATTGGAGCAGGAGAGTGAATCAGAGGTGAAGTCAGGGAGGTAACAGTAGGAGTCAGGAGCCTGGTGGAAAGATTGTGCAGGGCCTGTGGGCCATCATGAGGACTTTGCATTTTGTTCTGAGTGGGATGGGAGCCTTTGGAGCTTTTGAGCATCTGACTTAGTTTTTGCAGGATCCTTTTGGCTGCCAGTGGAGAATGGATTGTAGGGGGCCAGGGTGGAGATAGAGGGAGGAGGCTGCCTTGGTGGAACAACATGACAGCTGGGATCTGGGGTGTGGTGCGGGTGGTTAGAAGTTCGTTAATTGCTCCACCTTAGTGCTCCTGTGTTATTTACTAGCTATGTGGCCTCGGGTCTTGGCTTGATCCTATTGAGCCCTCAGTTTTCTCATCTGTAAAATGGGGTTAAGGATGCTACCTCTCTTATTTATCTTCATATTTTTCTGCATGAGTTGCATGAGGTGATAAATGCAGCATACTTCCTGGAGTGCCTGGCACATTGTAAGCGCTCAGCAAATATTTGTGGAATGCACCAGTGAGTGAAAGACAGGGAGCTTGGGGCTGCTCCAACTCTTCCCAAGGCATCCACCCCTGCGGTCAGGCCTAGAGCGGGAAGCATCCTGTTTCCCCCCTCTTCCCTTGGCCTCCCCATACATGGAGATTTGAGTGAACAGAACCCAGAATGTTCTGGCAACAGTCGCTCCCTCTTTCCTAGTGACAAAGGCATCTTTGTTGGGCCTAGTTGTGAAATCCATTTCAGAAGTGAGGATGGTGCAGGCTCAGGAGTCAGCTTGTGAGGATGGGGAGGGGCTTGGGAGGAAGACTTCTCAGGGTAGCGTAGATGGACAGCCTGCCCCCCCCCCCAACCCTCTATCTTCATCTGGATGATCTTCAATTGATTCTGTGGAATGAGAATGTGGAGCCACACTTCTCCTGAGTAGCCACGTCCGTCAACATTACCTTCCATAGCATTACAGTCTCTCTCACACACAGAAAGTGATAACACCCAGTGCTGGCATAGCTGCTGGGAAACAGGCAGTTTATATGATGCTGGTGGGAGTGTTGATGACTGCTGTCTTTTGGGAAAAATAGTCTGGCAATTTAAAAATAAAAAAACACAATATCCTTTGGTTCAGTTTTTTTGGGAATCTCTTCTATAGAACCAAGAAAAAAGTATGTAAAGATGTAAGTTACAGAGATGTTTATTCCAGCTTGGTTTATAATAACAAAAAACAAAGAAAGAAAAGGAAACACATGGGTATTGAAGTCATTAACAGAGAAAAGTCTAAGATTGCTGTTCATTCATGTATTGGGATCTCAGGCATCTGTTTAAAGGAATGAGGTTGATGTCACCTCTTGACATGAAAGGCTGCATGTGCTACACTGTTAAATAAAAAAGATTAAGTTACAAGTTAGATGTAGGGTGTGATCCCAATTTTGTAGAAAAATAACAACAAAAAGACTTTCTTGGTAGGTTATTAATGTTGAGAAAGGCACTGTATGGTACACATCAGGATATTAATTTAGCATTGGTGGCCTTGGGCTGAGAATGGGGAGGGGAATAGAGAAATATAATTATCTTCATGTTTTTCTGCATTGCTTCATTTATTATAATTAACATTATATTTTAAGTTAAGATGAACTTTAAATAAAAGACTTACTGGCTTCTCACTCACTGTGCGGCAGACCTGTATATAATATTGGGTCCTATAAACTCTCCCATAGTCCTTTGAGAATCAGGATAGTGGGTGGTTGAGCAAGATTCTGAAACCAGGCCCCCTTAATTTAAATCTTGGGCCCAGATTTGACAAAGGGACAAAGACCTTTGCCCTCATGGAGCTGATGTCCTGGTTGGCATAGAACTATGCCTAGAGCAGTTCATTTGAGGGCAATTTTGGGCCCCAGGCAACTTTGGCAATGTCTGCAGACATTTAAAAAAATGTTTTTATTGATTTTAGAGAGGGAGGAAGGAAGAAGGATAGAGAGATAGAAACATCAATGATAAGAATCAGTGATTGGTTGCCTCCTGCACACTCTCTATTGGGGATCAAGCCTGCAATCTGGGCATGTGCCCTGACTGGAAATCGAACTGGTGACCTCTTGGTTCATGGGTCAATGCTTTACCACTGAGCCACTGTGGCTGGGCAGACATTTCTTTTTTTAAATCTTCACCTGAGGCTATATTTTTACTGATTTTAGAGAGGAAGGGAGAGAGAGAGAGGAGAGAGAGAGAGAAAAAGAAACATCAATGTGAGAGACATCATTTGGTTGCCTCCCATACACGCCCTGACTGGGGATCAAACCCGTAACCTAGGTATGTGCCCTGACTGGGAATCAAACCATAACCTTTTGGTGTACAGGATGATGCTCCAACGAACTGAGCTACTCAGTCAGGGCTATCTGCAGACATTTTTGGCTGTAACTGTGGAGGAAGGATGCTACTGGCATCCAGTGGGTAGAAGCCAGGGATGTTGCTAAATATCTTGCAGTGCCTAGGACAGCCCTACAATAACAATCTGGTTGAAAGCCCTGGGCTAGGTCAATGTCTGCACATACATAGTAAGAGCTCAACACATATTAGCTGCTATGACATATGGTGACATATGTTCCTGTATTTACCACCCATCTTGCAGTCAAGGAAATTGAGGCTTGGAGAGGTGTTGAAACCAAGGTGGGAGCAGGATGCCCTATCTCTGGGGGAGTGAGGTGGAGTTCTGGGTTCCAGGCTGGGCGCTGGGGAGATTCAAGAGACCCAGTCCTGAGTTTGGTGCTGGTTGCCCCTCCTGGCTTCCCGGCGTGGTGCCAGCGCTGTCATCTGCCAGTCACTATGATGCCTCGGGCCAAGCCACTTTCTCAGCCCCCTCCTCATGTGTGAGGTCTTTGTCACGTTGTCATGTCCTCTGTGCTGGCAGCCATGGGGTGGGTGGAGGGAGGTGTCTCTTTATTTCTGCTCACGCAAAGCTGTGTTTGGCAGCAGTGTGTCGCGTCAGCAGCCCGGGGCCTGGTTCAAGCAGCTCCGCCAGCTGAGTTGGCCTCCTGATCACCTCGAGTCAGCCGTGTGTCACTCTCTGAGCCTCAGTTTCTCAGCGTGGAGCTGGGAGGGGGGTGGGAGATGGTGGATGCTGAACTCCTTGATTTCTACAGCAAGCATTCTGGAAGAAGGCGCTGAATCATCCTTTCTCCTTGTGTTTTTTAAAAAGTAATTTTTGGCCTTAGCTGGTTTGGCTCAGTGGATAGAGCGTCAGTTTGCAGACTGAAAGGTCCCAGGTTTGATTCCGGTCAAGGGCACATGCCAGGTTGTAGGCTCGATTCCCAGTAGGGGGCGTGCAGAAGGCACCTGATCAATGATTCTCATCATTGATGTTTCTCTCTTTCTCCCTTCCTCTCTGAAATTAATTTAAAAAAATCTTTTTTTTAAAAAGAGGATAGTTGGTTCTAAAAAATGCATTCAGACTGAGGTTATGTGGCACTTAATATACCTTAGAACTAAAGGGTTTCCATTATGTAAAAA
>NW_006296797.1:224157-249201 GCF_000327345.1 Myotis davidii | reverse complement strand
CCCCGCCCCCCGCACATAGTTCGGGAGGCTGGTGGCAGTGGGAGCCAGGTAGCAGGGAGATGGGGACAATTTCTTCTCTCTCTCCCCATCATTTTATCATCATTCCATGGTTGAGTTTGTCTTGTCCAATCAGTTTAAATGCTATCACTTTTCTGACCCTTCTCAAATGGCTGTTCCCTGCCCTGACCTCTGCCCTGACCTCCAGGTATCTATGTCCAGATGATGACTGGACATCTCTCCTTGGGTGTCTAGTGGGCATTGCAGACTCCCTGTCTTCTCCAGCTTTCCCCTCTCTTGCCCCCCATTCCGTCTGATTAACAGCCCCTCCATCCTTCCACTTGCTTGGGCACATCTTTAAAGCCATCTCGATTCTATCCCTTCCCCTTATATCCTACATCCAAACTATCAGGAGATCCAGTTGCCTCTGCCTTCCACAAGGACCCAGAATCTGGCCATTCCTCACTCCTCCACAGCTGCCACCATCAACTTCTGCTGGGACTGTTGCAGTCACCTCCCTCCCGGTCCCTTGCTTCTACCCTTACCCCTGACAGATGGTTCTATACATACATCCTGTGTAAGTCAGATCGTTTTACTCCTCTGCATAAAGCCCTCCCATGGGGCTTTCACATTCAGTGTAGATGCCACGGCCCTGAGGATGACCTCAAAGGCCCTTCATATCTGGTCTTCCCACTTTCCGTGTCCACCTCTCTGACCACATCTCCAAGCAGACTCGATAGATTCCTGCCTCTGGGCCTTTGCACACGCTGTCTGCTTGGTCTGGGACACTCCCCAGGCATCCATGTGGTTTTTTAACCCTTCAGGTCTCTGCTCACTGGTAGATACCTTACTTCCACAGTGCAGCCTTCCCTGACCTCCCCATCTAAGGGCTGCACCTTCTCCCCATGCTTCCTCTCCGTCTTCGCCATTGCACTGATATTTTACTTGCTTGATTATTGTCTACTCTCCATGCACTAAAATTTAAGCCCTTGGAGGGCAGGGATTTAAAAATTTTTTTTTTATTGATTTCAGAGAGGAAGGGAGAGAGAGCTAGAAACATCAGTGATGAGAGAGAATCATTGATTGGGTGCCTCCTACATGCCTCACACTGGGGATTGAGCCCATAACCCAGGCATGTGCCCTGACCGGGAATTGAACTATGACCTTTCTGGTTCATAGGTCAACACTCAACCATTCAGCCACACTGGCCGGGCAGAGGGCAGAGATTTTTATTTCTCCTGTTCCCTGCTGTTTCCAGAACAGTACCTGGCCCATAGAAGCTGCTTAGTAAATGTTTGCAGAATAAAGGAAGGAAGAGCCATTCATTCACTGTCACTTACCTCCTGCGATAATATTATATATCAGGCCTTCTAGGCATCAAGGACAGAGTTAAATCAAACACGGGGTATGTCCTCAAGGCACTTCAGTCGTGGGGAGAGAATGGACACACCAGTAATAATGGCACTGCGGGGTGGGAGATGCTTTAACCGATATTTACTCAGGACTCCTTAGGCTGTACCAGTGCATGACAGAAACCTCAACTGAAAGGGTCTCAAGCAAACAACAATACCTCCAACAAAAACTTTTCTGGGCTCACTTGATTCAGGAGTAAAGGCATAAGGCATAGCTGGATTCCTGCACCCCTGGCCTGACCCTCATTGCCTACCCAGAGCTCTGATGGGTCAGGCCAGGGTCACATGTCTGTTACCGTAGACGGAGGTGAGGCATCCGCCCCTCCACAACACACGCGCCAAGAGCAGGACTAGGGCTTGACTTTCAGGAGGTCACATTTCGGGAGCTGCAGAAAGGGAGGCTTTCCCATGGACCCTACCTAGGTGGTTACTGGAATGTGTGATGCTGTCTGTTGCCGATGGTTAGGGGTTTCCTGGTGACAGGAGGCCCCTGCCTCCCCTCCACACATCCCCTTTACCCCCTCGCCCCTCAGTTTATGAATATTCCTGGCTCTCCTCCTCTCCACCATCCTTCCTCCTCTGTATCACAAAGGGACTCCAGATGGTGCGGCTCTCGGGGAGTCTGCCACGCAAATCTGTCGGGTTCATATCCCCCTCCCCACCCCCGCCTTCTGCATATGCTGGCTCTGGGCTTCTCAGATCCTATTTCAGGCCTGAGGGAGGGAGGATGCTCAGGGTCTAGATGGGCCCCTGTGATGCTGGGGAGTCCTGTTTTATATGAGTGGCCTCAGAGGCCTGCCCTGTACCGTTCGCCTTCTAGCAACGCCCTGAACCAAACAGGCCTGCTATCGCCCACTCTTCCTGGGATCTAAACCAGGCTCTCTCAAATGTTACTGTACATAGGAACCACCTGGGGATCTAATGAAAACGCAGATCCTGGATCAGCAGGTCTGGGGTGGGGCCTGAGATGCTGCATGTCTAACCCGCTCCCTGGAGATGAGAGGCCCGTGCTGCTGATCGGGGGACCGCTCTGAGTGGCCAGAGTCTATAGTATCAGGAAAGGCTTCCTTGGCTCACCTCCTCCCACCTCCCCATTACAAGCTCTCAGAACTGCCTGCCTTCTCTTAGAGCCCTTGTCACCAAGGGGATGTCCACACCATGTGAGACACACTTTATGCTCCAGGAATCTTGTTTTCTGCCGTCTTCTTACTGTCAACAAATCAATGAAGGACCTACCACGTGCCAGGCACTGGGGGAGCAGCCGTGAACAGACAAAATCCTTGCTCTCTTAGGTCTGACATTTGAGTGGAGGGAGATGGTCAGTAAGCAAATAAAACCCTGCAGGTGACAGGTTCTATGAATGTGCTAATACAGGGATCTGAATTACAAGTACAGGGACTTGCCCGACGACCACCCAGTCAGCAAATGGCAAATTTTAACCTAAGACATTTTTGGAAATCCCATAATAATTTGCATCCAAAGCAGTTTGGTGACCTGTCATGTATGTTAAAGGCATGGATCTCATACAGGTCAGTGTTCAGAGTTCACCATGTTTCTTGGAGTCCTGTCCTGTCTAAGAGCCTCGGGACACGGAGAGCCAGGCTGTGTTTGTCCTCTGAGAGACTGTGCGCCTGTACTCGGTGCTGAGCATGGGCAGGCTCTGCTGGCTCCCTGTGCCTCGGTTTCCTCATCTGTGTAGTGGGGGAGACGATGAAGAGAGCAGAGGAATGTGCTTTGGGGTTTGCATGCAGGCTGGCACGTGTCAGTGCCCAGTGGCTGTTGGCTGCTCTCACTGTTACCATTATTGTTCTCTTCATGGTAAATAGAGTGAGCATCTTGCCCTGGTTTGCTTAGGACTCTCCCGATTTTACAATTAAAAGTCCTGTATCCCAGGAGACCTTTCAGTCTTAGGTAAACCGGAACAGTTGGTCACTTTCCTGGAAAAATGCTTGTACATTAGTGTAGGCCCTGGCATTAGCTAAGCCGAGATTTGAATCTAGCTCTCCCACTTCCTGCTGTGTGACCTTGAGCAGCTTACTTAGGCTCTCTGTGCCTTAGTTTCCCCACCCCTGCAAAATGGGGAGTGGTTGTGGTACCTACCTCAGAGGGTTTTGTGAGGTTTAAATGAGATGATGAGTATAAAGGGTTTGATGAAAGAGTAATATGTATATTGTCCGGACTGGAGAGAAGCGGAGACCATTTTAAGGCCTGGTCTGGGGCCTCGAAGGCCCTCCCCTTCCCCACAGCTGGCTTTGGAGTCAGGCTGGCTCCATCCTCCACTACATCAAAGCTCCCCTTGTCCCCCTTTATGGCAGGGTCTGGGGGCTCCTGGGCCAGGGGCAGATTAGAGCAAGATCCTATCTGTGTGGTTGGAGGTGCCCAGCAGGGCGGAGGCTGGGGGCCCTGGTTCCAGCAGCCCCTGCCCCTCCCGCACAGCCCAGAATACTGACGGATGCTGTCTTGGATTTCGGCTCATCTGGCCCCTTGATGGTTCCCTTGCATGGGGACAGAAGCCTCTGCACCAGTGGGGTCCTGGAAGGCTGGTCCACCTCTCTGTGCTTCATTTTCCTCCTCTCTGAATGGGACTGCTCATGCACCACAGCCCCTCCTGTCTTGGGCTGTATTAACAAAATGCATGTAGGACAAAACTGGGTCCCCAAAGGGTGGCATTGGAAATACGTTACTTGGAACCAGCTAATACTTTGAGCACACAAAGAGTCCAGGGCAGTGCGACCATGCTGCTCAAGGAAGGGCTACAGGCTTACCGAAGTCGCTTCTATGGTACAGACAGTGTGCTCAGGTGGACCGGCTTCAGAGGGGTGTGCCAGCGTCTTTCTCTTTCAGTCCTGTGTGTTTGTGTCCTCATGGGGGACATCTCACTTGGTGATTGTGAGGGGCCTCCGTGCAGGAAGCGCCTGCCACCCTCCACCCAGCATGCAGGGGAGTCTTGAGAGTTAAATGGGAGAAAATATGTGGCACTTAAGAAATGGTAGCTGCTGTGTCTTTTAAATTGAAATTAACCAAACAGGCCTGCTATCGCCCACTCTTCCTGGGATCTAAACCAGGCTCTCTCAAATTTTACTGTACATAGGAACCACCTGGGGATCTGATGAAAACGCAGATACTGGATCAGCAGGTCTGGGGTGGGGCTATTTATTTACATGAATAGGGTCTTGCACAGATCTGAAGAGATCCCAATTTAATCTTAGGTGGAGGACCAGATACAATCTAATTTAGTCAGATGATAGATAATTACTGCAGGAGAAGAATTTTACTGAGCACCTACTACTTACCAAAACCCTGCAGACACTTGCTCTGCTCCAGGCTTTGCCCCAGGGCCTGACAGCATTGACATGTGAGCTTGGGCCTACCCAGAATCTGCTTTGATCTGCTTTTTAAATCTGCTTGTGCAGCTGATTCACAAACACACTGCAGTTTGAGAAATGTCAGTTTGGTGTTATTCACTCCTTTAACAACCACCTTGTGAGGTAAACTGAGGCATGGAGAGGTTCAGTAATCTGCCCAGGCTCATGCACCTTGCAGGGTTTATGAGTCTAGGACAAGAGGCAGAGGCAGGATTCGAACCCAGGGAGCCCAATGCCAGAGCCCTGCTCTTCTTCTTCTTTTTTTTTTTTAATCACCTGAGGATATTTTTTCATTGCATATAGAGTGGAAGGGAGGGGTGGGGGGAGAGAGAGAGAAACATCAATGTGAGAGAGACAGATGGATCGGTTGCCTCCCACACAATGCCCCTACTGAGATGGGGATGGAGCCTGCAACCAAAGTACATGCCCTTGACTGGGAATCAAACCTGTGACCCTTTGATGTGTGGGCTGACGCTCTAATCACAAGAAAAACTAGCCAGGCCAGAACCCTGCTCTTGCCCATCATGTTGTACCATTCAGTGGGGTGCCCGCTGAGAACACAGAAAGGGAGTGAATGATTCTGACAGGGGGAGAGTCGGCTCTGCCTTGCCTGGGTTGAGTTGGACCTTCAGAGAGGAGGCGTTCTTGGCCAGCAGAGGAGCTGGCCTGGTTGGTCTCTAGAGCAGTGGTCGCCTACCTTTCGGACCTCACGGACCACCAGTTGGCGACCGCTGCTCTGGGGTCCTCAAACTATGGCCCGCGGGCCACATGCAAATACAAATATTGTATTTGTTCCCGTTTTGTTTTTTTACTTCAAAATAAGATATGTGCAGTATGCATAGGAATTTGTTCATAGTTTTTTTTTTTAAACTATAGTCCGGCCCTCCAACGGTCTGAGGGACAGTGAACTAGCCCCCTGTTTAAAAAGTTTGAGGACCCCTGCTCTAGAGCATTCGTTAGCAGGGGGGTATGCCACCTGGTCTAGTTAGTAGCCCCAGAGCTGGTCAATAGCAGGTTAGTAGCACCTGTGTACTGTCACAGAGTATGGGCCAGCTCTTGAATTAGATGTAAATTAAAGAAGAATAGGAACAGTCTCTCATTAATTACTCAAGTCCTAAATCTTTATTGAGTATCTCCTGTGTGCTGTACTGCGTCCTGGGGACACAGGAGTGAACAAAAAAGAAAAAAAAAGTCCTGCCCCGGTGTAGCCGGTGTTCTAATGGGGGCCACAGAGACAGAATAAGAACACAGTGAGCAGGGCCATTCCAGGTTTTCGTACCTACCAGGGTGGCGATGAAGCAGGGAGAGTGGTGGGGGTAATGAAGAGTTGGGTGCTCATGGATGATGTGCAGAAGCCAGGGATGCGACTTTGGGAGAAGCGAGTTCTCATGGGAGGAAACTGCAAGAGCCAAGGCTGGGAGGTGGGAAGGAACTTGGTGAGTTTGAGGTGCAGGAGGCGTTGGGGTGGAGGGAGGGAAGGTGACGAGGTGAGGAAGGTCATGGCACAGCATGCCAGGCCTGGCAGGTGAAGGTGAGGAGCAGGGGCTTCCTCCAGGTGCAGCTGGCAGCTGTGGAGAAAGCAGGGCAGAAGAGTGCTTGATCCATGTTTTAGAAGACGCCAGGGAGGTCAGAATGTGGAGGCTGGACCTTAGGACTAGCCAGACTGGTTAGGTGGCTACTGGTCAACTGTCAGTGATCAGCAGGTGGTGATAAAGCAGGCTCAGTCTTGAGTTGGTGGTGGAGGGATGTGGGATGTGAGGGTTTTCAGTGGAGGGAACATTGCTGTAACCTGGAAGGCTTCCTGGAGGAGGTAGAGACTTTCAGGTTGGGCGTGACAGCCTTGGGGACATTCCAGTGTAGGAATCCCATAAGCAAGTTCATGTAAAGGGCAGGAGATAGGCTTATGTGATCTCCCTCCAACACTGAAAGGTCACTGATGAGCTTGGAGTTGTCCCTGGAATTTCAAAGCTAGAAAAGGAATTAAGGGTCAAAGGTTTGGGCCCCCTCTTGAAAGGGGGGCAAGAAGGCAGCTCAGGCAAAGTCAGGACATTCAGGCAGAGGAGTGTTGAGGCTGTTAGCACGGGCCCTGGCTGGACCACAGGCCTGTCACTGACCCTCCCCGGGCCCCTGTTTCCTTAGGCATCAAGTAGGGTTACAGTGAGGTGCAAACTGAGTGTGCCAGTAGCCTGGCAAGTTGGAACAGCGGGTACCATTCCAGGGCCTGATGCCCTGTGCCAGGGCCAAGAGCAGCTTGGTTTGCAAGGCGGCGTTTCTGGGTGAGAACAGAGTTGTTTGAGGAAGGCAATGAGGGGGGACGAAGGGGGGCTCTTTCTCTTTTCTCTCTGGGGAGATCATTGAGAGAGTGGGCACACAGAGGCGGGGAACAGAGACGGAGCTGTGGGCCTCTTTTTTGGGGGGGTAGGGAGGGGAGAGGGAGCTAGGTCAGCTGTATGGGCCACTTAATACCCATGAACTTGCAATTAAATGCGGAAGTGGGAGACAAGGGGGTGGTAAAAGGGGATATTGTTCATAGCTCCGGAGAGGAGGGCGGCTGGAGCCCTGGGGAAATGGCCAGCCTCCAACATGAATGGGCTGCAGTGTCCTGGGGGGAGCAGGGGGCTGTCATTTGGCCCTTTGTCCTGCTCTGCTGGACCCAGCCACAAAGGCCAGCTTGATTCCCATTTGGCTTCTTCAGGGGGAAATGGGAGGGGGGCTCAACCCCAGCTAGGCCAACCTCCCAGGGCCCCTGGCAAAGAGGTCCCTTTGGGAATGGGAATGGGAGCGATGACAGAATGTGGGGACTCCCTAGAAATCCCTTCCTCACCGTGATCAAACATTTTTATTCATAACATTTTTTTGATTAAAAAATTTTAGGCATATCTTGTGTGCAAAATTCACAATATTAAGTGTACAGCCTGATGAGTTTTTACATATGATTTATCTTTATAACGATTACCCACGTCAGATAGTAAATATTGCCAGCATCCTAGTCAGCATCCCCCAAAGTAACCACTCCGATTTCTATCATTAAATATTACTTTTGCCTGTTTTTGAACTTCATGTAAAATTGAATCGTACAGTATATGCTCTTATGCATTAAATTAATTAATTGCATAACTAAAGTTAATTAAAGTATAACTACATATGTGTATATAACTATACAGTATATGTATATGTGTATGTACATAAAAACTGTTATATGCATACCATATATTATTTATATATGTTATATATAATCATTCCCATGGCTCAAATGAAAAAGACATGAATAATGCAGTGTGAGAAGTCAGTGCCCCAAGACTATGGACATAGACAGTGAAAAGATTGGTGGTTGCCAGGGGTGGAGCACATGGCAGTTTTAGGGCAGTGAAACTACTCTCTATGATACTGTAATGGTGGATGCATGTCATCACACATTTGTCCAAACCATCGACTGTGTACCACCAAGAGTGAACCCTAATGCCAACTCTGGACTCTGGGTGATAATGATGTGTCCATGTAGATTCACAGATTGTAACAAATGACATTGGGGGAATATGCATGTACTAGTCTGAGGGATATAAAGGAAATTTTGGTACCTTCTGCTCAATTTTGCTGTGAACCTAAAACTGCTCTAAAAAAATAAAATCTTAAAACAAAACAAAACAAAACCAGAAGAAGTCACCTCCCAGTTTCCTCCCCAAAGCCAGCCACTGGCCCTGGTTTCATAGGAGCCCTTCAGATGGTCTGTTCATGCTCCTTTTGTTACGTAAGTGGTAGCTCATTTGCTCACATTTCTGCACTTGGCTTTGTCCCTTTTCACCCTATGTCACGGATGTTGTTCCATAGCAGCACAGAATTCCATTGGATTTATGCACTGCGGTTTTGTTTTCTTTTAAGCTGGTCCCCTCTTGATGGACATTGAGGTTGTTCCTATCTTTTGCCATTAAAAATGATGTATGACAGACACAGGCCACTTCATACCTGTAAGTTTGTGTAGTTGTAGGAATGGAATTTCTGGGTTAAAGGGTGGTATATACATGTGTAATTTATCTTTTCTTTTTTAAAATTTTATTTATTGATTTGAGAGAGAGAGAGGAAGGGAGAGAGAAACATCGATCTGTTGTTCTACTTATTTATGCATTCATTGGTTGATATGCCCTGAATGGGGATCAAACCTGCAACCTTGGCTTATCAGGGTAATGCTCTAACCAACCGAGCTACCCAGCAAGGGCCCATTTGTAATTTTCCATTCATTTTTAATTACATGACAGATATGAATGGAATTTCTTTGTAGAAAATCAAACCATTACAGATGAGGTAACCCCCCACCTTCCTATTCCTCTACCTTCAATTGCTCTTGTTATTAGTCTGCTGTGCAGCCTTCCAGATCTTTCCCTGTGTGTTCTTGCCATTGACATACATAAATATGGGCCAATGGAAACAACAGGACATGTTTTTAAGCGTGCATTTGTTTAAATAAAGACGTCAAACTGAGGCCACAGGGGCAGGTGCTTAAAGCTACAGGCTCTGGAGCCACGCTCCTGGGTTTGAATTCTAGCTCAATGGGCCACTTAATACCCATCAACTTAATACCCTTACCAGCTGTCTGAAGGTAAATGACTGTGGACATAGCATTTTGCAGCTGGCTTTGCTCGTTGACTGTAGGTCTGGGTGATCTTTTAACGCTGTTTTACACAGTTTCAGCTCATTCTTTCTAACTTATGCCTACTGTTTTATAGGATGATTATAATGGAGTTTAATCCATTCTTCTCTTGATGGGCATCTAGGTGGTTCTTTCTTTTCTTTTTTTAAAAAAATATTTATTGTTGAGATTATTACAGAAGTCCCTCTTTTTTCCTCCCATTACCTCACTCCACCCAGTTCCCGCCCAGCCCCAGGCCTTTGCTACCTTACTGTTTGTGTTAATAGGTAAGGCATATCTGCATATAAGATCTTTGTTTAATCTCTCCCCCCGCTTCCTTCTGAGAATCGTCAGTCTGTTCCATTTCTTTGCCTCTGATTCTACCACCAGTTTATTCTGTTCATTAGATTTCTTATTTGTTTATTTTGCCTTTTAGATTGAATTATTGATAGGCATGTATTTGTTACCATTTTGTTGTTCATATTTTTGATCCTTTTTTTTTTCTTCTTCTTCCTCTTCTTAAAGGATACCCTTCTCATATAATACTGGTTTGGTGGTGATGAACTCCTTTAGCTTTTTCTTGTCTGTGAAGCTCTTTATCTGACCATCAATTCTACATGATAGCTTTGCTGGGTAGAGTATTCTTTGTTGTAGGTCCTTGCTATTCATCTCTTTGAATATTTCTTGCCACTCCCTTCTGGCCTGAAAAGTTTCTGTTGAGAAGTCAGCTGACAGTCTCATGGGAGCTCCCTTGTAGGTAACTAACTGCTTTTTTCTTGCTGCTTTTAAGATTCTCTCTTTCTCTTTAGCCCTTGGCATTTTCAAAGCATTTATTTGATTCTCAGAATCTTCTACTCTACTGTTGAATCCCTGTATAGCAAGCATGTCAAGCTCGTTTATTTAAACGAGGCATGTGGCCCACCATTTGTGAGTTTGACATGCTTGCTGTATATTATTATTTATTTCAGTCAGTGTATTCTTAATTTCTGACTGGTCCTTTTCCATTTTTGTTGGAGGTTTCTAGAAGATTCTTGAGTAATCTTATAACTGTGGTTTTGAACTCTGTATCCAGTAGTTTGCTTTCTTCCATTTGTGAAATATTTCTTCATCTCTGCATTTTGGCTGCTTCCCTGTGTTTGTTTCCATGCATTGGGTAGAGCTGCTATGTCTCCTTGAGTTGGTAGAGTAGCCTTGTGTAGTAGGTGTTCTATAGGGCCCAGTTGGTCAGCCTCCCCAGTCACCTGAGCTGGGAGCTCTAGGTGCACCTCTTTGTGGGCTCTGAGCACAGTCTTGTTGTAGTTGAGACTTGATTGCTGTTGGTGTCACTGGGAGGAATGGACCTCCAGGCCAATTGGCTGTGAGGACCAGCTACGACACCAGTGGGAGAGCTGCTGTGCAGGAGATACCCCCTCCCCCTTATGGAGCAGGACTTGCTTCAGTGGGGCTTTGGTGCTCACTGAGTCTGCCCCTTGAGTGTGTTGCTTATGGATGCGTAGAGTTGTAATCTGGTATGATCTGACACTGACCACTGGGTACGCTGGCTCATGGGTTTCCAGGGAGGTGCAAAGTCAGCTACTGCCTGGGGCCACCCAGCAGGAGGTACAGAGAGATCTGCAGATTTCTCCTTTTTATTGGGGTTGGAAGTGCCCAGATGAGGCCCAGCTATGAAGCAAGGCAGGCTTGTGCTGGTGCTGGTGCTGGGTCTTGGGCTTCTTATTGACTGGTTGTGCCTCTCTGACCCAGCTGCAGCTTATTTGAGAGATTTTAGCCTGAGCAAGGACAGGCCATTCATATGCAAAGGCACTATACACAGCTGGGTGAGGTTGTAAATTGGATGAAGCGGGGTCTTAGAGAATCACTAAGGTGAAGCAAACAGAAATGGATGCCAGTCAGCCCTGTGATAGACCACGTAGGTCCCAGCCTAGGAACAATGATCCCGGGGAGCACCTCAATCTGGGAGAAAGCTGTTCCGAGTTCCTTCCCTGATGCCAGACAATCCAGTTCCTTCTTGTATGTATCTGTGTTCCCCAGAGCCTCATCCTAGTTCTGGAGCTTAAAGGAAGCAAGACCTTGTAAGTTCAGTTTGTGGTGCTGGCCTTTTAAGAGGAATAGCTGGGTCTCCAGCAGCCTCTGTGTCATTGAGCTCCAATTGCACTGGTTTTTATAGCATGTAGTTCTTACTGCCCTTAGGGACTTCTTTTCCCAGCTCTGGGATCCTGGGCTGGGGGTCCGGTGTGGGGCTGGGACCCCTTGCTCTTCTGGGCAGCCTCCGCAGAGATGATCTCCCTCCCAATTAAAAAAGCATCCTGCATGGGTGCCAGACCAACCTGTTCCATGCCTCCACACCTCCTACCAGTCTCAGTGTGCTTTTTCTTTACTTCTCTAGTTGTGAGACTTCCATTCAGCCAGCTTTCCTGCGGTTCTGGATGATGGTTGTTCTGTATTTTAGTTGTAAGTTTGATGTGGTTGTGGGAGGTGGCAAGTACAGGTGTTTACTACACCGCCATCGCCATCTTCAAATCTCTCTCTGGGTGGTTCTTTTTTTTTTGTTTAAATAATTCTTTATTGTTGAAAGTATTACATATATTCCCTTTCCCCCCCCATTGACTCCCTCCAGCCTGCCCACCTCCCCTGCCCCAGGCCTTCAGTACCCTATTGTCTGTGTCCATGGGTTATGCATATATGCATATAAGGTCCTGGTTGATTATCTCCCACCTACTGTCCCCCACCTTCCCTCTGAGATTTCACACTCTGTTCCATGCTCCCGGGTCTCTGGATCCATTTCGTTCATAAGTTTATTTTGTTACTTAGATTTCGCATATGAGTGCGATAATGTGATACTTGTCTTTCTCTGACTGACTTACTTCACTTAGCACGATACTCTCCAGGGCCCTCTATGCTATCTCAAAGGGTACGATATCCTTCTTTTTTACTGTTGCATAGTATTCCATGGTGTAGATGTACCACAGCTTTTTTTATCCACTCATCTACTGATGGGCACTTGGGCTGTTTTCAGATCTTAGCTATTGTAAATTGTGCTGCTATGAACATAGGAGTGCACACATTCTCTTTCATTGGTGCTTTAGATTTCTTAGGATATATTCCTAGAAGTGGAATCACTGGATCAAATGTTCATCTCTCTGATGACTAGTGACTTTGAACATTTTTTCATATGTCTCTTGGCCATCTGTATGTCCTCTTTGGAGAAGTGTCTATTTAGGTCCTTTCCCCGTTTTTTTAATTGGATTGCTTGTCTTCCTTTTGTTAAGTTGTATGAGTTCCTTATATGGTTTGGCTATTAACCCTTTATCAGATATATCATTGCCAAATATGTTCTCCCAAACAGTGGGCTTTCTTTTTGTTTTGTGAGGTGGTTCTTTTTCTTCCATATCAGGAGTTCTCAACCTCTGCACTATTGACAGTTGGGCTGTGAAGTTATTTGATGTGTGGGGCAGTCCTGTGCATGGTAGGTGTGCTGAGCAGCATCTCTGCCTCCCTACCTACTAGATGCCAGTAGCACTTCCATCCCCAGTTGTGTCAACCAAAGTGACTCCAGACATTGCCAACTGTAGTGCTGAGAAGTACTGCAGGAAACATCTTTTCCAAACCTCTCTGTGCACATGGGCCAGGCCATCATTACTGTATTCCCATTCCACAGAGAAGGAAAAGGGGGCTCAGAGAGGTTGAGACATTTGCTTGAGGTCACAGTGAATACATGGCAGGATTTGCACTCATGCTTCTTGCCATTTTTGGGGAACTGTGCCAGGCACACTTCTAGGCTGAGCTGGGTCTTTAGTGGGTGACAGCACAGACCCGAGCCCCTGCCCTCACAGACTTAGCACTCTTGTGGGAGTGACATACAGTAAGGCTGTCACCCAGTACTTGATGTATCATGCAGGGTGTGGTAGGTGAGAGCAAAGAGATAGAGAATTACAGTAACGATGCCACCTGCTATTTGATGATACTTTACAGCAATAACTGATGTGTACTGAAAGCTTCAGTACATTCATTATCATTCTAAAGAGTTTCACACGACTCACTTGTTGAATCCCCACCAAAAAACCCTATGAGACACCATTAGTTTTATTCCGGATTGCAGATGGGGAAACTGAAGCACAGAGGGGGGAAGTCTTTTGCTAGGAAGTGGCAGCGTTGGTCCTAGAACCTGGGCTGCTAAACTCATAACCACACTGTAGCCCTGCCTTCATGTCCACTCTTGGTCCCTACTTCCTGGATGGTTGTGAGGGCGAGAGTAAACATGAAAACTTTTATAGCAATTTAGCAGAGTAATTTTATGCCAGTTTAGTCCAATATTAAAAAAAAATTAGGCTATTGCCTCTCTTTTTACTGTTTTTCTAATCATTTATTTTTATTGCACTGTACAAAAGCATTAATTTCAAATGGATCAGAAATTAAAGGGAAAAATTGTGCTTCCCTACATAGTTGGAGGAATGCTGTGTTAGGGCAGGGAATATGCTGAGAGCAGATCCTGGCTCATAGCAAGTCCTGGGTGAATGTGAAGTTCATTATTAATCATTTATTCTGACATAGGTTCTCTTCATACAAGCTCCTTGCCCCTGGGTGCCAGGACAAGCTGGGGGATCTTCTTCCCTTTAAATGGATGAAAAAATCGAGGCCCAGGCAGGTTAGGTACTTAGGATTGGCTGCAGCGTCTGGATGCTCGGCAAGGGGCGGGAGCACCTTTCTCTTTGCTGACCCTGCCTGGGCCACGATTTTCACTGCCCCTTTCCAGCCTGTGCAGCCAGATAGGTCCTGATCTACAGGCCTCTCCTCTTTGAAGTGTGGTTGGCCAACAGACTGGAGCCCTGGTTAAGCAGGTCCTCAGAGAGAGGCTGGGCTTCCCTGGGAGCTGTAGGTGGCTGGGGCCCCTCTTGGGGAACTGTCCCAGGTCTCTCATCAGCCCCTCTCTTTGTCTCCGTGGCCATGGCAACCTGGCTGGATGCTTGGCACTCCCAGGCCCAGCCCCCAGCCTCATCAGCCTGCTTCCTCCTCCGCTGAGGTCGCTCTGGCAGGCTCCCGCCTGGCTGGGGAAGCTGCCCCCAGCCTCCCACTGATGGAGATTCCTGGGCAGGGCTGGCACTGCCTTGCTGTGTGGGAAGGTCCTCAAAGGAAGGGCCCTGCTGGGTCTCCTCTCTTCTTCCTGGACTCTTTGCTTCTGGGCTGGAGCGTTCTTGTTTTCATTCTTCAGCCTCCTTCTGGGGCTCTGTCAACCCAGGACTTTCCTTCCCCCTGCCCGCCCTCCTGCTTTCCTTCCTGTCTTACTGTTTGTGCCTCTGTTTCTTTCCCATTGTCTCTCCCTCTCTGTCCGGCTTCTGATGCATCATTTGCAGGTTGGTTCTGCATCTGAGAGTGGGGCTGGCTCGGAGTCTCCTACTGCAGGGCACCAGGAGGACCCTTCCATGTTCAGGGAAAGGACCACACTTTATAGGGGCTCAAGTGCAGAGTAACTGTGGCTCCCACCCCCACCAGGCCAGTGAGTTCCTGCTGCTCTAAGTGGGGTGGGTGGGTCTTCCTATCCAGTGAGGGAGAGGAGGTCCTGTTCTCCCATGGCAGGGACCTTCTGGTGAGGGTGGGGGTGCTCCTCTACCCCAGGAACGTAATCTTCCCATTAGTGAGTAAGGAATCCTCCCACCTAATGGGACGGTCCTCCTGGCTGGACCCTCTTGGGAGAGGTGGGCTGCCGAGGCCCCCCGTTCTGACATCTGAGCCCGCCCCTGAAGGGCTTGGACTTGGAAAACCCAGGATGTTTTCTTCCCTTGCCCCTGGGAGAGGGCCAGTTCCCACTGTGGGTCGTTAGAGTAATCATTTATTAATGGCCATAGCTGTTCCTATAGGTATGAATAAATAATGCTTCACTGCAGTGCCTGGATTTGTAGGATGCTCGGGGACCTGAGGGGGATCTAGATAAGAGTCATTCCAGTCTGGCCTTTGACTGGAGTCCAGAGAGAGGAGATGATTTGCCTGGCTGAGGTTTGCAAACTCATATGCCCACGGCTCTGAAAAGTCACCCCAGGTGTGAGTCATACTACCCTCACTCACTACCTATTTTGTTTTTCCACTTTCACTATCAGCAAGGATATTGAGAAATAGATATCTGTAATCTCTGTGCCTCAATTTTTAATCTATAAAACGGAGATAATAAGAACATCTGTTTTATAGATTTTTTTTTAAATTTAAAAATTGAGATATGGTTGACATACCATAAAATTCACCCTGTTAAAGCGTCCACTCCAGTGACTGTTAGGTAGTCACAAGGCTGGGCACCATCCCTGCTTTCTCATCCCAGAACATTTTCATCACCGTGAAAAGAAACCCTAAACTCATTAGAAGTCACTCCTTTCTTCCCTTCTCCCAACCCCTGACAACTACTAATCTACTCTGTATCGATAGATCAGAACATTTCACGTCAATGGAATCATAAATACATGATCTCTTGTGTTTGGCCTATTTCATTTAGCATAATGAACCTCCTTTCAAGGTTCGTCTGTGTTGTAGCATGTGTCAGAGAATTTTATTCCTTTACATGGCCGAATAATATCCCACCATATGGCCCAGTGGTTGGCTCAGTGGGTGAGCATCGACCTATGAACCAGGTGGTCACAGTTTGATTCCCTGGCCAGGGCACATGCCCGGTTTTGGGCTCCATCTCAGTGGAGGGCATGCAGGAGGCAGCCGATCAGTGATTCGCTCTCATCAATGATGTGTCTCTCTCTTCCTCTCTGAAGTCAATAAAAATATATTTGGGGGGAAAAAAGTTAGAAAAAAATATTCCGCTATATGGATATATTGCAATTGTTTATCCACTTATTAGTTCATGGACATTTGGGTTATTTCCACTGTTTAGCTATTGTGAATAATGCTCTATGAACATTCGTGTGCGAGTTTTTATATAGACATAGGTTTCAGTTTCTCTTGAGTATATATCTAGGAGTGGTCTCCTGGGTTTCTTGGGAAGATCAAATGAGTCTATAAAAGTTTTGCTGTTAGAACAGTATGAGGCACATAGCAGGTACTAGACTTGCTAGCTCTAATTATTACAAAAATAGTGCTTCAAGCCCTTGGGCTTGATGTTGGGGAGACAGCAATGCTTTAACATTTACTGAGTGCTTGCAGTGGTTCTCAACCTGTGGGTCGCGACCCTTTCACAGGGGTCGCCTAAGACCATCGGAAAACACATATATAATTACATATTGTTTTGGTGATTAATCACTATGCTTTAATTATGTTCAATTTGTAACAATGAAATTGGGGGTCACCACAACACGAGGAACTGTATTGAAGGGTCGCAGCATTAGATGCTCTGACCAGGGCAAGCACTGTGCTATACTGCGTGGACGTGGCCAAGGCCACTCCTCACTGATACAGTTGTGCCCTGCCACCTCAGAATCTGCCGCCCACCGCGGTCATGTGTGATCGGTGAATCTCAGTATTTCTGGTGAATGATGTACAGAACACAAGGCAGTTTCCCGCCCACTTCCTCAACCTCCCCAGTCACCTGTCCCTTGACACTGGTTGATGTGAAGGAAGGAGATCCTGGAGTTCCAGGTTGTGACTAGTGGGGTGTGAGTAAAGGCCCAAGGAGAAGCAGAGACTGCAGGAAGGAACTGACTGGGAAGGGCAGGGAAATGTGGCCTGCAACATGGACCAAGAGCAGACCTCCCTAAGTGCATTCTTGCAGTGGTTCTCAACCTGTGGGTCGCGACCCTTTCACAGGGGTCGCCTAAGACCATCGGAAAACACATATATAATTACATATTGTTTTGGTGATTAATCACTATGCTTTAATTATGTTCAATTTGTAACAATGAAATTGGGGGTCACCACAACACGAGGAACTGTATTGAAGGGTCGCGGCATTAGGGAGGTTGCGAACCACTGGTTAGGGTACCAGACACCAGTCCTGTGGAGTGGCTACTGTTACACAGATGAGGAAATTGAGGCTTCACTTGCCCAAGGTCGTACAAAGGAGATGACATATACAAGTGAGTCCTGGCGGTCTGGCTGTGGAGCCCACGCCTCTGACTCCCGTGCCTTCCGGAGAGCGGGAGAGCATGTGCCCCGAGTCCCGTGTGAAGGGGGCGGCTGCTGCACAGCCCTGAGCAGCAGTTCCTGTGTGGGAACACGAGCCCGGTATTGCCAGATCTCCTGACTCTTTAAAGATGTTTTCCAACAGGCGGAAATGTGGAGTTTTTGGTATGAAATCACTTGCTTTTTAAAAGTTGGCAACTCAATCATATTTTTAACAAACACTGCTGTTGGCCAAACAAAACACATCTGTGGGCCAAACCCGTGGGTTGCCAGTTTGCACACTGTGCCCCTGGGGTAACTTGTTGGTGGGGGAGGGGTTGTTGTTGGGCTTCGACTTTGACTGCCTGCAATTCTGGACCTTGTGCACCCGCCTTCCCTGAGGGTTTCTGGCTTGGGTCTGTGCCAGTCTCATTTAAATTCAGCCCCTGGCTGGCACGGTGGGCTTGTCAAGGGACTCAGTGGCATCTGGTCCTTTTGGGATCCCTCTCTCTCACCCCCGGGGTCATAAAACCGTGGCTTGCTCATACTGGGTGCTCATTGTACACCCCTTGTCCTTGACTTTGGGAATTAACTACCTTTCTACAGCTGGAAGCTTCCTGGCTCATCAGAGCCTGGGAACTAGCCTTTCAATACCTGGTTCATACTCCTGCCCTGCCACTTCCCAGCTGTGACGTTGGGCAAGTTATATAATGTTCTGGTGCCTCTGTTTGCGTATGTGTCCATCTGTGAAATGGGGCTAATGCGCTGTTTCAGGGATGAACGCGTAAACTGCGATGAGCATGCCCACGGAGCCTAGCATCCTGAAACAGTGACATCAGGTGCGGGCTTGGGAGCTAGGCTGCCTGGGCTGTAACCCCAGCGGTGTGATCTTGGAGCAAGTGATCTGTGCCTCAGTTTCCGCATCTGTCAACGAGGTGTAATAATAATGTCGCTGTTGTTGGGTTGATGTGGCACCTAGGACAGCACCTGGCACAGAACTCAGTAATGTCAGCTGTTGTTATTATTGCATAGAAACAAGCGCACAGACGTGCAGACACACGCGGTAATTGCCAAGGCTCTGCCATCTGGCAGAAACAGGGTGAAGGGGACTCTTTATTTCCGTGTGCTGTGTATCTCTGTGTTTGCTGCCTGGAGTGATGTGAACATGTGTGTTCGCATATGAAACCACACAGTCTTGGGCCAGTTAGCTGGGGTGTTAGTTTCTGCACGAGTGGCACCTTGCATTAATAGGCTATGTACATTATGCCTCCCCCCCCCCCCCCCCCCCAGAAATAAGTGCACATTGGGCTCCTCAGGCAGAGAGCCAGCCACCTGAGCAGCCAGTAATGTTTTAGTTGATTGGGAGGATGGGAGCTGATGGGAGCAGGTGCTCTCAGGTGGGCACAGGTGGTGGGTAGATGGAGGAACTGAGGGCTGGCTGCTCAGGAGGTTGGGATGTGGCAGGGAAAACGTTGGGTGCACTGAGGGTTGGGCTGTGAGCCTCGGGTATGACCTACAGCCACTGGCCTAGGCCTTGAGGAAAGGTTCAGGATCCCACGCTCACCCTTTTGGTGTTCAGGAGTTGGGTGGGACAGAACAGACCCTCCTTCCTTGGAGGCATACCCAGCCCTTCGCTGCCTCTCTCCACCTTCCCTTTCTTCTTCTCGGCATATTGCAGGCACTAATTTAGGCAAGAGCTCCTTGGAGGCTAGGAAAAGCTGGCTTGCAGAATTAGCACAACAGAATTTAGCTCTCTGGAGAGACAGCCTGGCTACTGAATTTATCTGTTTTTCCCCCACTCATGTTAAAGTTCTTTCCCCCCCGTTAAACTTAATGACCTTGCAGCCTAGTTCCCTCCTTTCTCCTTTGTTCCCCCCTTTTTTCTCTTCCATCCCTGGAAAACTTTCTGGAGAGGCCACTGGAGCTTCAGGTTGCTTCTGAAAGAGTGAATGATTCGATTTTGGGTCTTTCTCATGTCCCAGTCCTAGGATGGGTTCAGTAATTTATTCATCACACTATTAGCTGATATTTATCAAACATTATGAATCAAGGTGTGTTTTGAGCATTCTACATATAGTAACTCACTTATTCCTTCAACAGCCTTGATAGAGGTATTCTGTGTCCCATTTTATAGACGAGGAAACTGAGGCACAGAGAGGTTGTAACACATCCCCAGGGTCCCGGAGAGGGCAGACTGAGTCAGGATGTGAACCAGAATTGTGATTCCAGGGCTCTTCACTCGGCTCTTCTCTGTGCTGCTTTCTTTGCTAATGGGTGAATTCAGCATATTTACTGAGCACCTACTATGTGCTAATACATGTGTGTGTTTTTTTGGTCTTTTCTTCTCTTTACTTCATTCTTTTACTTCTCCCTTCCCCCTGTTCATCTATCCACCCACCCATCTGCCCATCTACCTACATATCCATCCATCCATCTGTCCATTCATCCAGTTAGTGTTGCCTAAAATTTTCTCTTTCCTATACCAATCTCATGATTTTTATCATATTCATATACCAGCTGCAACATTATTATATAATATTTTTACTTCATCTGAGCCTCCTCTCTTTTAAAAACTTCAGTCTCATCTCACGCAATGATGTTTATGAATCATGGGTTTGACATGGTAACCATAGTCATTAATATCAAAATGAAAATATTCATGAGTGTTGCCCTGATTTCGCCTTCTCCTACATTTCTGGGCAGACCTGGGAAACCCATCATGAGGCAAACACAGAGTTCACAGCTTCACGCCAGGCCCAGGGTGGCTGGGTGTCCACCAGTAGCTTTTCCTGTCATGGGGAAGGGCAGGCGAGAACTCAGCAGCTGGGGTGCAGCGGGGACGTGCGCCATGCTGTGCGAGGAGCCCTGTGTCAGTGAACTCCGGGAGGTCACCAGAGATCACCTCGATGGAGTTGGGAGAGAGGTGACATTTGAGCTGGAAGCCAACACGGGATTTTGTTTTTTGATTTATCAAATAGTTTTGGAGTTCCTGCTACGGGTGGGTGCTGGGCATGCGGGCTGACAGGAGAATTGTTCCTGACTGTGTCGGCCTCACGTTCAAGGGTGCTTGGGTAGGTGGGAGACAGGGACTGAGGAATGAGGCATGGAGCATTTCAGACAGTGGTCAGGGCTGTGATGACTGGTAAGCAGGGGTGATAGCATCCAGGGTAGGTCTGGATGGGCTGCGTTAGCGGGGCAGTCAGGCGAGGCCTAGCGAGGAGATGGCATTGTCACTGAGGGATGGGAAGAAGTGTTCGTATAGGGAGTTGTTTGGGCAAAAGGAATTGCAAAGGTCCTGAGGGGTGAGGCGGGAGGAGCAGTGGGCGAGTAGGGAGCTGGTTGGGGCCAACTCTTTCCAGCGAGGTGAGGAAGTGGGACTTTTTCCTAGGTGCGTCAGCCATTGGAGGGTTGAGAGCAGGAGTGGATTTTATTTTTAAGCGATCCCTCTGTTGCTGCGTGGATTGGGGCAGGCGGGGCAGCAGGCAGACCGGGGAGGAGGCACTGCGGTAGTCCACGTGGGAGATGATGGTGGGAGATGATGGAGGCTCACAGATGTGGAGAGAAGAGAGAGAGAGACTTAGAAGGGGGACTCCACAGGGTCTGCTGATGGTTGGCTGTGGGTGGAGGGACAGGAATCCATGGGGAGTAGGGTGAGTGAGGCAAGGGAGGAGCTCCTCTCAGGAGCTGACCCTGCCCAGGCAGGACCCGAGGGTGAGCTCCCCCTCACCGCCTCTCACTTGCTGCTGCCCTGAGCACACTCTGGGGTTTTAGCCTGAGCATCTGAGTTGGAGACTTCGAGGGAGAAGAGCTCTTCCTGCTAGAGCTCAGGGAGGGAGGCTTCACAAAGCGTTCGCGGTTCCCACAGCAGCCCCGGGGCCCCGCCCCTCCTCTGAGCTCTGCACAAGTGGGTCTTTGTGGGGCCGCCTCCTCCCATTCATATCCCATTCATCAACGGACTAATGTGGTACCTCTTCTCTCCCTCCTGGATGAGAGTTGTGTTACTGACTGACTCATGTGTGAGAGGCTGAGTTTGGGGTGGCCCCAAATGGATTTGAGACTGCAGAGCAGTTCATGTCTCCCTCCCTCCCTCCTTCCCTCCCTCCCCCTCCCTCCCCCTCCCTCCCTTCCTTCCTTCCTTCCTTCCTTCCTTCCTTCCTTCCTTCCTTCCTTCCAGGAAAGACTAGATCCCATGAGAGAGAGAGAGAGAGAGAGAGAGACATCGGCGAGAAAGGAACATAATCGGCTGCCTCTTGCACGACCCTCACTGGGTTTCAATGGGCAACCCAGGCATGTGCCCTGACCTGGATCACACCAGTTGGGCTCCAGGACATTTTTTGAGCACCCGCCTCCTACTCTAGGTCCTGTGTCTGTGAACAAGACTGAGTCCCCACCCTCAAGGCTCTGCAATTGGGCCGGGAGCAGACAGTGAACAAACAAGTAAATAAATGGATTCCCAGTTGGTGGTAAATGCCAGGGGGAAACTAAGGCAGGGCGGGGATAAGGAGTGCAGGGGTGGGAGAAACAGTGAGGTTTGAGCAGAGGTCTTTAAGGAGTTTGGGACTGGCGGTAGAGCCATACCAGCGTCTGGGGGAAAGCATTGTAGGCCAAGGGAACAGTAGCTGCGAAGACCCTGGGGCAGAAGGTCATGCCAGTGTGGTGGAAGCCACTGTGGCTGGAGCAGCTTCCAAGGAGAGTGGCAGGAGGTCAGGCCCGAGGTGAGAACATCGCACATCACTAGGGTGCTGGAAGCCATGGGAGCTGTTGGGCCAGAGGAGGGACACAAGCTGATTCACAACTCGGACTGGCTGAGGCTGCTGGACTAGACAGCAGAGAAGAATTAACTGAGGAGGACGGTGTGAAGGAGCAGAGGAGCCCCAGGCTATTGAAAATAAGAGTGCTTGATCCAAGCACGTGTCTACGGTGTCTACGAAAGGGGCAATGTGGGTGGTTGCTGGCAAGCAGCGGTGGGCCAAGCTGATGTCTCGGCCTTGCCACTTACAGGCTATAAGACCCTGGGCCAGTGACGTACCCCTCTGCAGCTCAGTTTTCTTATCTGTAGTGTGGGGATAATAACAGTATTTACCTTTGAGGATGTTGTGAGGATTAAATGAGATACTACATGGAAGTGCTCAGAGCAGGGCCTGCTGGCCCACCCTGACCGCTCAGGAAGAGCTTACTGTTGATGCTCTCCTCCTTCATTCTTTGTCCCCTCCTTTTCTTCCTTCTTCCCTCCCACTGCCCTTCTCCTTCCTCCCTCTGCCTCCCCAAAAAGCTCAAGGGAGGACTAGGGTTTATATATATATATATTTTTACGACTTATATTTTTGATATTTATTTTATATATTTAAATGCCATTTAACAAAGAAAAATCAATCAGAAAAATGAGTTCGCGTGTCACCTCTGACACGCATGTCATAGGTTCGCCATCATTGACCTAGGATCAGCAGGTTGTCCTGGCAATGAAGGTGGATGGAGACTTTGAGGAAGCAGATGCCAGATTTCATGGTGAGGGTGGGGTTGCTGGATGCCTGTAATTTGCCTTCATACATGACACCTAAAAGACTTGTTTCATTTGGTGGTTATTTGGAAGGGGTGGGTACTTATTTGGAACTGGGCTTCTGAGTTCCTAGCTAAAGTCAGGTTTTACTAAATCCTTAAACGGTAGACTCTGTGTAGGTGACTGAAAACCCAAACCCAATCGACTTAAACAAGAGAGAAAGTGTAATAGAAGAAGCTAGGACATCAGTTTCAGGTATAGTTTGATCTAGGGGCTCAATGGCCATCTCTTAGTTCTACTACTCTTTCCATTGGCTTCATTCTTGTGCCCTCTGTGGCTCAGGTGGAGGATGAAGAGCACCCCTCAAGCAGCAGTGGGGTGCTTTACTTAAAAAAGGGGAAGTAGCCCAACTGGTGTGGCTCAGTGGTTGAGCGTCGGACCTATGAGCCAGAAGGTCACGGTTCGATTCCCGGTCAGGGCATATGCTTGGGTTTGGGGCTCAGTATCCATTGTGGGGTGTACAGGAGGCAGCTGATCAAAGATTCTCTCTTATCATTGATGTTTTTCTCTCTCTCCCTCACCCTTCCTCTCTGAAATCAATAAAAATATTAGAAGCTGGTGAAAAGCCTGCCATTGTAGCAGGGGTGCTTAGCTTATTGGAAAAAGGGGAGATTCCTGTTTGAAGTGGGGGTTGGGGGTGGGCCTTTGTATCCATGTTGTGTGTTCTGCAACTGAGATTTCTGAAGGGCATTTGAGGGCTGCTTTCATGACTCATCTTAGATGAATTCACTTCACCAGGTTACGTCATATCCCCAAACATGTGCCCTCCATCCTGCAGAAAAGCTCTAGGACGCGGCCCGCCGGTGCCTCTGTGGTGGAGAATGGGTTCCACGGCCAATGCCTTCTTACCAGTGAAATGTTCTCGGCTTACGGAGCACTTCCCACGGGCCTTTTAAATGATCGAGTGAATGACAAGTTCACCCGGGTTTGCCCACCCTCGGTCCCCACTCTGGTGTCAGACGTTTGGTTGCTGGGTGCGCTCAGGGGGAAGCCTCTGGCAGTCGAAGTGTAGTCACCACATGGGCAGTTCTCCTCGTGTGTCTTTCCCTGGGTATTTGTGACGTCCCTAATTTTTAGGTTCCTTAAAAACAAAGAAAATAAAACAAACCGCAGTCGTATTCCCAGGCCCCAGCATCTGGTGGCCACTTGTAATTTGGGATGCTGGAGAAAGAAAAGTGTTTTGATCATTTTTCAAAATTAGACTTTAAAAATGTACCAGCGGGTGTTTCTGCATGAGAAGCTTTCTTTTTTCTTTTAAAACATTTTGCAACCAGACTTTGTTAGGGGTTTCTTTAATCCTTCCAGTACCTCCAGATCTGCTTATAAATTCCTTGCAAAAAAATGGGGTTTTCTGTTTTATTTTTTTTGCAAGTTTTTCTTTTCTTTTATATAAATATATAATGTTGTGAGCAGCAGAAAGAGCAGGTGAGGTAGAAAGTGCTCAGGCCTTTGAAACATTCCAGTGTGGCGCCTGGTTGGCTGGGGGCTCTCTGTGGCCAATGGGCTTTGGGGCATTCATTGCTCCTTCAAACATTTGTTACATGTGATGTTTGGGATTTAGCCTTTTTCTTCTTTCTTTCTTTCTTTTTTTTTAATTTAAATAAAGGATGCCTTTATTTTTTTATGATGCCTTTTAGCAGAACTGATTGGCCAGTCAGGACCAACTTTGGAGATGGGTATATTCAGGGGTGACACGTAGCCCTGTCGCCTGGGCAAGCAGACACAAGTGTCTGTTTCCAGAGTTACAGATTCTCCCCACCTCTCTTCTGGGAGGGCCTGGGGCTGATAGGGGCAGTAGGGACCCATCACTCACCACCATGGTGGGCAGGGAGGGCATGGGGAGTGTCCTCCATCAGTGACGCCCCCAGGAATGAATCCCCAGAGAGTCATCAGCATGCTGTGGTCAAGGGGGCTTCTGAGAGGTTCTCAGAGTGTGGGGTGGGGAGTGGGGACTAGGAGGGTCATGGGTCATCAGCCAGAGATGCTTTGACCACCCCAGTGACCTCTTGTCCTTTCCACTCCTCCCCTCCCCCACTCTCTGTCCTCCCTTTCTTCCCCTCC